>NW_017672794.1:0-72267 GCF_001879085.1 Nicotiana attenuata | reverse complement strand
ATAGAAACATATAGAATACGTAGACTCCGTAGGACTACAAAGTACGTACTAGAACGCATCTCGATCAACAACCACGAACCGTACCTGTGACTCACCTCACTCTGGACGGCCTCTCGCCGTCCGGCCGTACGCCGTGGAGTCGCGTAGCAACGGGGCTGGGCCCCACCACCCTGAACTGTATCCCCAGGTCGATCTGCTGCTAGTTGACCTCCGCCCCTGGTGGTCTGAGCTCCACCTCTATGGCCTCTACCTCCACCTCTATGGCCTCTACCTCCACCTCTAGCTGGCTGTGGAGCATCCGGTGCCTGAATCATAGGACGGGGACCCTGCTGTTGCGACTGAGTACCCCTCAATCTCGGGCAAGCTCTCCTGATATGACCATACTCACCACACTCATAACATCCCTCTGAACGCTGTGGCTGGCCCTGGCGACCTGAATGACCTCCACGGAAACTCCGAAGTGGCGGTGCGCTGATGGGAGCTGACGGTACACTGAGGGACTGCTGATCAGAATAATGCCCACGGTAACCACGATCACTTGGGGCACCCTGAGAAACCTGGAGGGCTGATTGGAAAGGCCTGGAGGGCTGACCCATATCATAAGAATCCCTGCCTCCAGATGAGGCACCACTGAAACGACCTAAGTGACGGGGTCTCTTGTCTGCTCTATGGCTACCCCCTGTGCCAGAACCATCTCAACTCGGCGGGCCACATTGACCGCCTCCTGAAAGCTGATCTCACTACCAGTCTCCCTAGCCATCTGGAGACGAATCGGCTGAATCAAACCATCAATAAATCTCCTCACCCTCCCTCTCAGTGGGGAGCATGACAAGAGCATGGCGAGCTAGATCGATAAACCGGGTCTCATACTGAGTGACCGTCATAGACCCTTGCTGGAGGCACTCAAACTGCCTCCGATAAGCATCCCTCTGAGTAACGGGAAGAAACTTCTCTAGAAACAACTCTGAAAACTGATCCCAAGTCAAAGACGGCGACCCCGCTGGTCTGGCTAAACAGAAATCCCTCCACCAAGTCTTGGCGGATCCAGATAGACGGAATGCAGCAAAATCAACTCCATTAGACTCCACAATGCCCATGTTCCGAAGAACCTCGTGGCAGCTATATAAGAAATCCTGGGGGTCCTCAGAAGAAGCACCGCTGAAAGTAGTAGTGAAGAGCTTGGTGAACCTATCATCCACAAAGCATCTGCGGACATAGCCGCTCCATCACCGGCCTGAGCTACTAACCCCGGCTGTACTGCCATAGCTGGCTGAACCACTGGAATCTGACCTTGGGGAGCTACCTGCTCCGGAGTACGTGTAGCAGGAGTCTGGCCTCCTCCTCCACCCTGAGAAGTGGCTGGTGCTACAGAAAGCAATCCCGCTCGGGTGACGCTCTCCATGAGGCCTACTAACCGGACCAAAGCATCCTGAAGAACTGGGGTAGCTATAAACCCCTCTGGGACCTGAGTTGGGCCCACTGGCGCTGCTGGAACTGGGGCCGAACCTCCTCGTCAAAACCGACCTGAGGCTCCGCCACTGGTGCTGCTGCTCGGGGCTGGGCTCTGCCCCTAGCTTGGCCTCTAGCACGGCCTCGTCCTATGCCCCCAGCGGGAGCTGCCTGGGGCTCGGATTGCTGGTCTGTAGATGAGGAAGCGCGTGTTCTCGCCATCTGCGAGGAAACAGAGTAGAAGTTCAATTAGTATTGAGAAACCAAACCGCACGACAAGAAAGAACAAATGAGAGATTTTTCCTAACTTGGCAGCCTCTGGGGGATAAGTACAGACGTCTCCGTACCGATCCCTCAGACTCTACTAAGCTTGTCCGTGAGTTGTGAGACCTATGTAACCTAGAGCTCTGATACCAACTTGTCACGACCCGGATTTCCCACCCTCGGGGGTCGTGATGGCGCCTACTAATAGGAGCTAGGCAAGCCAACTTAATTAACCATTTTAATTAAACACCTGTTCCTTTTCAACAATTAACAGCAATAAATAAAGGCGACGAATTAAATCATAAGCGGAAGACTTAAATGTAGATAAATGATCAATAATACAGAAGTTCCAACACATATATCTCTACCCCGGGACTGGAGTCACATACTCACGAACGTCTATGGAATACTACATACAAAGTCTGAAGAAAATATAATCTGTTTATCCCGGTACAATGAGATGACAGTCAAATAAGAATAAAAGGGAGTCGACGGACCTGCGGACGCCTGCAAGCTACCTCGGGTCTCTCTGGACTGAAGGTAAGCCCCCATGCTGCTGCTGCTGCTGCTGCTCAAAGCCTGGACCTGTGCAAAAGATGCACAGAGTGTAGCATCAGCACAACTGACCCCATGTGCTGGTAAGTGTCTAGCCTAACCCCGGCGAAGTAGTGACGAGGCTAGACTGGTCACCACATAACCTGTGCAGTTCTATATATGTACAACAGAAAACGAAATACAAGGCAATTAACAATATGGGAGGGGAAACATGCTATGGGGAGATAACAGTATTAACAGTAAAGCCAAAGTAACAGTCTGAGGCAACTCATAATTGACAGCGAACAGGAAACTAATACCAACAATAAACACATTTTGCATCAATAACTGTTGCGGCGTGCGACCCGATCCACAATATCATTTCAACACTGTTGCGGCGTGCAACCCGATCCATAATTATCACTGTTGCGGCGTGCAACCCGATCCATAATTATCACTATTGCGGCGTGCAACCCAATCCATAATTATCACTGTTGCGGCGTGCAACCCGATCCACAATTAACATTGCTGCGGCGCGCAACCCGATCCGTAATGTAAACCTCTCAACCTTGCCCAAACAACAGTCACAAATAAAGGGCAAGGGAGTAAACAAGTATTTGGAAGGAAATCCCAACAAGGGTACACAAACAACCAATACAACCATGCAAGAGTAAATCGTTATTTCTCTTTTTCTTTCATTTTCATATCCTAGTTCTCATTTGCACTCGTGTCAAGCTCTAAGGCATTTCTCATTTCATATGCTCTCACCATTTGTATTTCAGACCGAGCCAATGCTCTACAAAGTTCCAAAATCACAATATCTTTCACAAGGTGTTTACAACGCATAGAAGCCATCTATAAAGCATGGAAGGCATAAAAATATCCAAAAAATCTTCATATAAGGACTCACGGTCATGCTAGACCCCAATGTATAGGAACTCGTCACCATGCCTATACATCGTACTCGATCATTTAGCAATTAGAAAACAAGACTCGACTCCTATTCCCTCAAGCTATGGTTAAACCAAACACTTACCTCAACTTCCACGGCCAATACAATCCTCCACAACCGCTTTCCCTCTCGAATTCGGCTCCAACTCGACCAAATCTATGCAATAAGGACTTCATGATATCAATATGTGCTAAACAAATCAAACCCAATGACTAATTATAGCTTTTTCGTCAATTTACCCCAAAAGGTCAAAAATGCCCCCCGGGCCCACATGGTCAAAACCCGAGGTTCGAACCAAAACCCGTTTACCCATTCCCCCATGAACTCAAATATGTAAGTTATTTTGGAATCGGACCCCGAATTGAGGTCCAAAACCCCCAATTTTAGAAAACCTAGGTCCTACCCTAAATTCCCAAGTTCCCCATTAAAATCTTTGCTTTGAAGTTGAAATTATGTTTAAGGATGTTAAGGAGTAAAGAAAATCAGTTAGAAAACACTTATCAATCGTTTTGAAGAAGTGGAATCATTTGGAAAATCGCCTCTTATGTTTTGGGTTTTGAAAAAGTGAAGAAATGACTGAAAATCCAGACTTTATATACTATGCTAGAGACTGGCGCGGACCGCACAAAAATGCACCGCGGCCGCGCCTAGGAAGGGAAGAAAAATGACTCTCTGAACCTACCCAGCGCGGACCGTACCAATTTGGCGCGGCCGCGCTGGTTGAATGGACCCAAGACCCACTCTTTGAATCTCCCAGCGCGGACCGCACTGATTTGGTGCGCGGCCGCGCTGGTCGACCTAGACTTCACTGGTCCTCTGAACCTAGCCACGCGGACCACGCAGAGATGCACCTCGGCCGCGCGGCTTCCAGCGCGGACCGCGCGGAAACGACCGCGGCCGCGCTGGGGGCCTGCAACCCCTGAACCTGCAACCATCTGCTATTTTTCTAGCCTAAGACCTCCCGAGACCTACTCAAAACTCACCCGAGCCCTCGGGGCTCCAAACCGAACATACATATAAGTTCAAAAACATCCTACGGACTCATCCGTGTGATCAAATCGCCCAAACAACATCAAAATCATCAAATTAGGCCTCAAGACCCAGGATTTCCTTCCAATTTCCATAAAACATCAAGTTTAGAGTTTTTAGTCCAAAACACGTCAAACGACGTCCAAATTCAACCAAACTTTACAGAAAGTACTTAGGCCGTATATAAGACTTGTACCGGGCGTCGGAACCAAAATACGAGCCCGATACCACAGTCTTTTAATCAAATTTCACTTCTAATTTCCTTAATTATTTCCAGAAAACAATTTCACACAAAATTCATTTCTCGGTCTTGGGACCTCGGAATTTGATTCCGGGCATACGCCCAAGTCCCATATTTTCCTACGGACCATCCGGGACCGTCAAATCACGGGTCTGGGTCCGTTTGCCCAAAATATTGACCGAAGTCAAACTGAATCAATTAAATACCAAGATTTAACAATTTTTCTCACAAATTTCATATTTAAACTTTTCCGGCTACGCGCCCGGACTGCGCACACAACTCGAGGCAACCCCAAATGAGGTTTCCAAGGCCTCAGAAGTACAGAGGGAGTAGGAATACAGGTGATGACCCTTTGGGTCATCACATTCTCCACCTCTAAAACAACTGTTCGTCCTCGAACGGACAAAAGAAAGGAGTACCTGAGTCGGGGAAAAGATGGGGATAATGGCTCCGCATATCAGACTCGGACTCCCAGATCGATGCCTCAGGAGGCTGACCTCTCCACTGAATACGGACAGAAGGAAAACTCTTGGATCTCAACTGACGTATCTGCCGGTCCAGAATAGCTACTAGCTCCTCCTTATAGGATAAGTCCTTGTCCAACTGGACAGTGCTGAAGTCTAACACGTGGGTAGGATCGCCGTGATACCTCCGAAGCATGGACACATGGAATACTGGATGCACGGCTGATAAGCTGGGCTGCAACGCAAGTCTATAAGCCACCTCTCCCACTCGATCAAGAATCTCAAACGGGCCAATGTTACCTAGGGCTAAGCTTGCCCTTCTTCCCAAATCTCATCACGCCCTTCATAGGCGACACTCGGAGCAATACCCGCTCACCAACAATGAAAGCTACATCTCGAACCTTGCGGTCTGCATAACTCTTCTTCCTAGACTGAGCTGAACGAAGCCTCTCCTGAATGATCTTGACCTTGTCCAAGGCCTCCTGAACCAAATCCGTACCTATCAACCGAGCCTCTCCCGGCTCAAACCATCCAACCGGAGACCGGCATCGCCTACCATATAAAGCCTCATAAGGAGCCATCTGGATGCTCGACTGGTAGCTGTTGTTGTAAGCAAACTCCGCCAAAGGCAAGAACTGATCCCACGAACCTCCAAAATCAATAACACAAGCTCGGAGCATATCCTTCAAAATCTGAATAGTCCGCTCGGACTGACCGTCCGTCTGGGGATGAAATGTTCTGCTCAAGTCTACCCGTGTGCCCAACTCTCGCTGAACCGCTCTCCAAAAGCGTGAGGTAAACTGCGTACCCCGATCCGAAATGATAGACACGGGCACACCATGAAGGCGAACAATCTCCTGAATATAGATCTCAGCGAACCTCTCAGAAGAATATGAGACTGCCACAGGAATGAAATACGCTGACTTGGTCAGCCTATCAACAATAACCCATATCACATCAAACTTCTTCCGGGTCAATGGAAGTCCAGTAACGAAGTCCATAGTAATCCGCTCCCATTTCCACTCGGGAAGCTCAATCCTCTGATGTAAACCACCAGGCCTCTGATGCCGTACTTAACCTGCTGAAAATTCAAACAACGAGCCACATATGCTACGATATCCTTCTTCATCCTACGCCACCAATAATGCTGCCGCAAGTCCTGATACATCTTCGCGGCGCCCGGGTGAATAGAGTACCTGGAGCTATGGGCCTCCTCTAAAATCAACTCTCTAATCCCATCGACATTGGGCACACAAACTCGCCCCTGGAATCTCAAAACACCATCATCATCTAAGGTAACCTACTTGGCACCTCCTCGCTACACCGTGTCTCTAAGGACACATAAATGGGGATCGTCAAACTGCCGATCACGGATACGCTCCAATAACGAAGAACGAGCAACCGTGCAAGCTAACACACGACTAGGCTCAGAAACATCCAGTCTCACGAACTGATTGGCTAAAGCCTGAACATCCAAGGCAAGCGGCCTCTGACTGACTGGAATATAAGCAAGACTGCTCATATTGGCTGACTTCCTACTCAAAGCGTTGGCCACCACATTGGCCTTCCCCGGATGATATAAAATAGTGACATCATAATCCTTCAACAACTCCAACCACCTCCTCTGTCTCAAATTCAACTCCTTCTGCTTGAACAAGTACTGAAGACTCTTGTGGTCAATGAACACCTCACATGCCACGCCATACAAATAGTGCCTCCAAATCTTCAAGGCATGGACAATAGCTGCCAACTCTAAATCATGCACATATTTTTTCTCATGAATCTTCAACTGCCTTGAAGCATAGGCTATAACCTTGCCATCCTGCATCAATACTGCACCAAGTCCAATACGGGAAGCATCACAATAGACGGTATAAGGCCCAGATCTTGTGGGCAAGACCAACACCGGTGCCGTAGTCAGGGCTGTCTTGAGCTTCTGAAAGCTCGCCTCACACTCCTCCGACCATCTGAACTGGGCACCCTTCTGGGTCAACCTGGTCATCGGGGCTGCAATAGATGAAAACCCCTCCACAAACCGACGGTAGTAGCCTGCTAACCCCAAGAAACTCCGAATCTCCGTAGCTGATGCTGGTCTAGGCCAGTTGTTGACTGCCTCTATCTTCTTCGGGTCCACCTGAATACCCTCAGCTGATACAACTTGACCCAGAAATGCCACTGAACTCAGCCAGAACTCACACTTGGAGAACTTGGCATATAACTGACTATCCCTCAGAGTTTGAAGAACCACTCTAAGGTGCTGCTCCTACTCCTCCTGGCTGCGGGAGTACACCAAAATATCATCAATAAAGACTATCACGAACATGTCCAAATATGGCCTGAATACTCGGTTCGTCAACTCCATGAATGCTGCTGGGGCATTGGTCAACCCAAACGACATGACCAAGAACTGGTAATGCCCGTACCGAGTGCGGAAAGCTGTCTTAGGGACATCAGATGCCCTAATCCTCAACTGGTCGTAGCCATATCTTAAGTCAATCTTGGAAAAACCCTGGCACCCTGAAGCTGGTCGAACAAATCATCAATACTCGGCAATGGATACTTATTCTTAATTGTTACCTTGTTCAATTGCCGGTAATCTATACACATCCGCATCGAACCATCCTTTTTCTTGACGAATAACATTGGCGCGCCCCAAGGCGAAACAATGGGTCTAATGAAACCCTTATCTAACAGATCCTGCAATTGGTCTTTTAACTCCTTCAGCTCCGGCGGGGCCATGCGATATGGCGGAATAGAAATGGGCTGGGTGCCTGGAGTCAAATCAATACAGAAATCGATAACTCTATCGGGCGGCATACCCGGCAGATCCGAAGGAAAAACATCGGGAAACTCCCGGACAATAGGCACAGAATCTATGGGAGGGACCTCAGCACTGGAATCACGAACATAGGCTAAATAGGCCAAACACCTCTTCTCGACCATACGTCGAGCCTTCACGTACGATATGACACTACGGGTAGAATGACCTGGAGTCCCCCTCCACTCTAAGCGAGGCATACCCGGTAAGGCTAAAGTCACGGTCTTGGCATGGCAGTCCAAGATAGCGTGATAGGGTGATAACCAATCCATACCCAGAATGATATCAAAGTCAACCATATCTAAGAGCAACAAGTCTACACGGGTCTCAAGACCCCCAATGACTACAACACACGAACGATGGACTCGGTCGACCATGATAGAGTCACCCACCGGTGTAGACACATATACCGGAATACCCAAGGCATCACTAGGCATGACCAAGCATGGTGCGAAATAAGATGAAACATATGAATACGTAGATCCTGGATCAAATAGTACTGAAGCATCTCGATCACAAACCAGAACCGTACCTGTAATCACCGCATCTGAGGCCTCTGCCTCGGGCCTAGCCTGGAGTGCATAGCAACGGGACTGGGCCCCACCACCCTGAACTGAATCCCTAGGTCGATCTGCTGCTAGCTGACCTCCGCCCCTGGCGGTCTGAGCTCCACCTCTATGGCCTCTACCTCCACCTCTGGCTCGCTGTGGAGCATCTGGTGCCTGAATCATAGGACGGGGACCCTGCTGCTGCGACTGAGTACCCCTCAATCTCGGGCAAGCTCTCCTGCTGTGACCATACTCACCACACTCATAACACCCTTCTGAACGTTGTGGCTGGCCCTGGCGACCTGAATGACCTCCACGGAAACTCTGAAGTGGTGGTGCGTTGATGGGAGCTGACGGTACACTAAGGGTCTGCTAATCAGAATAATCCCCACGGTAACCACGATCACCTGGGGCATCCTGAGAAACCTGGAGGGCTGACTGGAAAGGCTTGGAGGGCTGACCCCTATCATAAGAATCCCTGCCTCTAGATGAGGCACCACTGAAACGACCTGAGTGACGGGGTCTCTTGTCTGCTCTATGGTTACCCCCCTGTGCCAAAACCATCTCAACTCGGCGGGCCACATTGGCCGCCTCCTGAAAGCTGATCTCACTACCAGTCTCCCTAGCCATCTGGAGACGAATCGGCTGAATCAAACCATCAATAAATCTCCTCACCCTCTCACTCTCAGTGGGGAGTATGACAAGAGCATGGCGAGCTAGATCGATAAACCGGGTCTCATACTGAGTGACTGTCATAGAGCCCTACTGGAGACGCTCGAACTGCTTGCGAAGAGCCTCTCGCTGAGTAACTAGGAGAAACTTCTCCAAAAACAACTCTGCAAACTGATCCCATGTCAATGCTGGCGACCCCGCTGGTTTGGCTAAACAGAAATCCCTCCACCAAGTCTTGGCGGATCCTTCTTGACGAAAAGTGGTGAAGTCGACCCCATTGGTCTCCACAATACCCATAGTCCGAAGAACCTCATGGCAGCAATACAAGAAATCCTGGGGGTCCTCTGAAGAAGCACTGCTGAATGTGGTCGTGAAGAGCTTGGTGAACCTATCCAGTCTCCACAAAGCATCTGCGGACATAGCCGCTCCATCGCCGGTCTGAGTCACAATACCCGGCTGAGCTGTCACAGCTGGCTGAACCACTGGAACCTGAGCCTGGGGAGCTACCTGCTCCGGAGTACGTGTAGCTGGAGTCTGAACTCCTCCTCCAGCTTGAGAAGTGGCTGGTGCTACTGGAAGCAAACCCGCTTTAGTGACGCTCTCCACAAAGACCACCAATTTGACCAAAGCGTCCTGAAGAACTGGGGTGGCTATAAACCCCTCTGGGACCTGAGCTGGGCCCACTGGCGCTGCTGAGGCTGGGGCCGGAACCTCCTCGTCAAAACCGACCTGGGGCTCCGCCGCTGGTGCTGCTGCTCGGGGCTGAGCTCTGCCCCTACCTCGGCCTCTAGCACGGCCTCGTCCTCTGCCCCTAGCGGAAGCTGCCTGGGGCTCGGACTGCTGGTCTGAAGAACAGGAAGCGCGTGTTCTCGCCATTCTGCGAGGAAACAGAGTAGAAGTCCAATTAGCATTGAGAAACCAAACCGCACGACAAGAAAGAACAAAGGAGAGATTTTTCCTAACTTGGCAGCCTCTGGGGGATAAGTACAGACGTCTCCGTACCGATCCCTCAGACTCTACTAAGCTTGTCCGTGAGTTGTGAGACCTATGTAACCTAGAGCTCTGATACCAACTTGTCACGACCCGGATTTCCCACCATCGGGAGTCGTGATGGCGCCTACTAACGGAGCTAGGCAAGCCAACTTAATTAACAAATTCCTTAAACACATGTTCCTTTTAACAATTAACGGCATTAAATAAAGGTGGCGGAATTAAAATCATAAGCGGAAGACTTAAATGTAGATAGAAGATCAATAATACAGAAGTTCCACNTATGCAATAAGGACTTCATGATATCAATATGTGCTAAACAAATCAAACCCAATGACTAATTATAGCTTTTTCATCAATTTACCCCAAAAGGTCAAAAATGCCCCCGGGCCCACATGGTCAAAACCCGAGGTTCGAACCAAAACCCGTTTACCCATTCCCCCATGAACTCAAATATGTAAGTTATTTTGGAATCGGACCCCGAATTGAGGTCCAAAACCCCCAATTTTAGAAAACCTAGGTTCTACCCTAAATTCCCAAGTTCCCCATTAAAATCTTTGTTTTGAAGTTGAAATTATGTTTAAGGATGTTAAGGAGTAAAGAAAATCAGTTAGAAAACACTTACCAATCGTTTTGAAGAAGTGGAATCGTCTGAAAAATCGCCTCTTATGTTTTGGGTTTTGAAAAAGTGAAAAATGACTGAAAATCCCGACTTTATATACTATGCTGAAGACTGGCGCGGACCGCACAAAAATGCACCGCGGCCGCGCCGAGGAAGGGAAGAAAAATGACTCTCTGAACCTACCCAGCGCGGACCGCACTGATTTGGTGCGCGGTCGCGCTGGTTGACCTAGAATTCACTGGCCCTCTGAACCTAGCCACCCGGACCGCGCAGAAATGCACCGCGGCCGCGCGGCTTCCAGAGCGGACCGCACGGAAATGACCGCGGCCGCGCTGGGGGCCTGCAACCCCTGAACCTGCAACCATCTGCTATCTTTCTAGCCTAAGACCTCCCGGGACCTACTCAAAACTCGCCCGAGCCCTCGGGGCTCCCAACCGAACATACATATAAACTCAAAAACATCCTACGGACTCATCCGTGAATCAAATCGCCCAAACAACATCACAAGCATCAAATTAGGCCTCAAGACCCAGGATTTCCTTCCAATTTCCATGAAACATCAAATTTACTGCTTCTAGCTCAAAACACGTCAAATGACGTCCAAATCTGACCAAACTTCACAGCAATTGCTTAACTCATATTTAAGACTTGTGCCGGGCGTCGGAACCGAAATACAAGCCCAACAACACAGTCTTCTAAACAAATAACACTTTCCAATTCTTTAATTATTATTATCAGAAAACAATTTCACACAAAAATTCATTCCTCGGACTCGGGACCTCGGAATTTGATTCCGGGCACACCCCCAAGTGTCGTATTTTCCTACGGACCCTCCGGGACTGTCGAATCATGAGTCCGGGTCCGTTTGCCCAAAACGTTGACCGAAGTCAAACTTAATCAATTAAAACATCAGAATTTATTATTATTCTCACAAATTCATATTTAAACGTTCCGGCTATGCGCCCGGACTGCGCACACAAACTCGAGGCAACCCCCAAGTGAGGTTTTTACGGCCTCAGAAATACAGAGCGAGTAGGAATACAGGTGATGACCCTTTGGGTCATCACAGTATATTTCAAAGTAGAACATATAGTGATTATTTTTTTCACTGTCGGGGTATAACGTGGTGATGAGATTTAATGATAAGTTTTCAGTTTGAATTTTGAAAGTGAAAACATCCTTAGCAGGGCGCCACCTTCTGATGGGCCATTTACAATTCAAATTTTGATTAGTCGGACTAGTAAATTTCGAATATCAGATGATTTTAAAAGGAATATATAGTGATACTTGTTTGAGCAAAAAAGTGCTAAACCTTTTAACTAGACCAATTAATGATGAATTAAAGGGCGAATCTTAGTTGAACTTAATAAATTTTTAGATAAAATGGGATACTCGTGAGACGAGTAGTGCTCAAGAGCATTAAATGATGGATTTAATACTCTATGATTGACAATAAATATGATAGCGTGAATATGCAATAAATGTAAATAATGGCAATGAATGTAATGAGAAAGGATCTACCACCCAATTATTATATGATTAGGATGTTCCTTTTCTCTGTCATCGACGTGGAAAAGTGATAAGTCAAGATGGGTGTGGAATCTTTGGATCTATGGATAAAGATTGAACAATGTGTGCTTCAAAAAAATCATCAACGAATAAGACAACTTTTGGATATTCTCTTTTGTCAGCCTTTACAATGTGTTCTTATCAGAAAGTGAAGAAGATCCCCCCTTTTGTTTTCTATTTCTTCCTATTTAAAAGGGATATTCTCCAAAAAACCCTAAAAAGTACAACCTAAAGAATATCCAAAGGAATATTCTTTATGTCTACCTCTGAACCTATTCTACCGTTATTTTCTCACCTTGGCTGCCCGCTTTTGGCACCAGCCTTTGTGAGAGCAACCTTCAATCGTTATATCATGGTCGACCCCGTCATTTGTCTTACTTATACGTTATCACCGAGTCGCCAAATTTGGACCTATACAGTTAGTCCCTCCGCTTGTTGAGGTCGTGGCCTTGCACGCCCTAGATGAGCGGACCTGATTTGCCTTTGTTTCGGGAGAATTTGGCTGTTGCATAAGCCGGGTCGACAAAGGTCGAGAGAGCGACACAATCAGTGGAGTCATGATTGGTGTGGTTGCCATGGGGTGACGTCATAGCCACGCGTGTCATCATTACACACCTTCCCGGGACAACGTCTGCGCGCCTGTTGCTTTGGTTTTGGTGCCGTTGACAATCTTTTGCCTCGATTCTCGCGCCATCCAGCCCTATAAATAGGTGGGTTTCGTTTTTCAGAAGTTTCCACCATCCCTTTCCTTGCATGAACACTGTTTTCTTTCGATCTTGTTTGCCAGCTTCAGTTCTTGATTTTAATCTCACGATTCCAGATCTCTCCTTCTTACCTTAGTCGTTACCTCCTTCTTCAGTTTCAGTAGCATACCTTTTATCGTCGACATGTCACACACCCTTCGTAGTCACGATGAAATTTCCGACGCCACTCCGTTGTCGGCGGCTCCTCCTTCCGGCGGCGAGGATTTCGTGGTTGAAGAGGATGAGGGCTTTCCTACCGTGGAGGAGATAGTTCCTAGAAACCCCTTGTCCAGAAGCGATTTTCATAAGGAACCTGCTCTCGCTCCCGTTCAGGTGATCTCCGAAACCGGGCCATCTCATATAGTTGAGCTCCGATCTACATATCGTATCCCTTCTCACGTCGAGATAGTTCCGGCTGGTGGCGACATCGTGGAGGTCCATCGACCTAGGTACTGTGCCTTTTATGTCTACCCTTTCTTAATTGTTTATACTCTCCCACTTCTCCCGCTGGCGGTGGAATTCTGCAGATTTTACAACGTCTGCCCGGCACAGTTATCCCCGTATTTGTATAAAGCTTTCCTGATGCTGACAAAGTATGCGGAATTGGCCGGTTGCGAGGTCGATATCCGCCACCTACTACACTTGTTTTCACCAAGCTTTTACAGAGGCACTATGATACACCTGCGACATCGCGGGACCAGAGGGTTGATAGTTGGAATGGACGACAGGACGAATTGGAGGTTTTGGCACAAGTACTTCTTTATCAAAACCGATCACTTGGTATCGGACCCTGCTGGATTTCCCGAGCAGTGGAACCATAATCGTAGGTGTTGTTGGCATGCACTTGTTGTCTTCTTTTCGTCCCTTCATTTTTCATTCATTTGTGGTTTCTTTGTGTTGTTTTTTTTAGATGAGAGGCGTGCACCCTTTCCCGTCGTCGGGATTGAAGACTGGGTGGCTCGCGTGTTACCACACATGGTGGGTATTCAAGATTGGGCAGTTTTCTACAAACATTTTGGACCTAAGGTCTCGTCTAGTAAGTGTTACTTTTGTATTGTCCTTCTGGTGTCTACCGTTATTTGTTGATACGACCTCCTTATGGTGACAGGTCGATGGGCTTCCAAAAAGAAAGCTCCAGCGCCGGCATTTCGCCAGGCTGTTGCATCGGCAGGGATGTAATTTACTCTGGCTGAGTCCGTCCGTGCAGGTCGTGCTCAAGCTCTTTCAGGTAGGGACTCTCCTCAAAATGCTGCTGCACGGGATGAGATCTCTTCCCGACCTATCTACCACCTTGTAGATGATTCGTCTAACGGAGAGGAGTCGCCATCGAGAAAGAGGCGAAGAATGGAACTTGGGAAGACCGTCGCCACTAGTGTTGAAACAAGGAAGGTAATTCCCCCGAGGGCGGCGTCCGCACTTGTGCCAGATGCTGGGGCCGTTTTTATGGCGGATGCTATCATGGCGGGGAGGTACCCTAGGGCCGAGGGGGTACATCAAGGTGGGGAGCCTATACAGGCTGCTGAAGGTGGTGCGTCGTTGGCAGCCGGAGGAGATGGAGTGGTGCTCGCAGAGGACGATGGTTCAGACTCGGACATCGATCCTGAAGAGGTGCAGGCCTTTTTGGAGAGAAACACCCGTGTGGAAGTGAGGACGGAGAGTCTTAACCGACACGTAATCATTCCCGTGGTTACGGCCTTTTGGCTAATTCTGAACAGGCGGTGTCGTCCTTCGCCCCCTTGTGCGCTGCTTCTGAGAACGCGACGCTTCAGACGATGAGTGATGCGGAGCTATCACTGAGTATTTCTGGCATGGATTTGAGAGTAAGCATTTTTTACTGTTTAGGATTTGTCTCGCATGCGTAATCTGCTTATGCTGACTTTCTTTCCTTTGCATGTCAGACTCTCATTATGGGGATTGAGCGCGACCGGCGGGATGAACGAAGGACGACCGTTTTTAAGAAGGTGACCTCTAAGTAAAAAGAATACCGTACCAAGCATCGAGCGCTAACCGACGTCTTTAACCAAGATAGCGAGTTTCAGCTATTTCATGACGGACTCAAACAGAGAGAGGAGGAGTTGGCGAGGAAAGTTGAGGAGCTGAAAGAGCGGGATGATGAGCTGATGAAGGCCATAGGTCGATGCAACGAGCTTGAGGCAGCTCTTAAGGCTAAGGAGGATGAGCTCGAGGTGAGCAAGAGGGTGATGGCCGAGAACGCCGACCTTCAAGTGCAGGTGGCTTCCTTAACTGCTGAGCTTGGGCAGAGGGAAACAGAGGTTATTGATCTGAGGGGCGAGTTGGGTGTTAAGGTCGAGGAATTGACTCCTGCCGAAAAAGGCAGGGTGGCTGCCGTATCCGAAGTAACAGCCTTAGATGACACCCTCCGTGTTTGTAGGTCTGAGCGGGATAATGAGGTGGAGACGTCGGCGCTCAAGGTGGCGAGGTTAGAAGAGCGGATCTAGGATCTGGAGGCGGAGTTGTCCGGATTAAACTAACAAGTTGTTCCGACTCTTGGTATAATGATGAGTACGCCGAAGGAGATGACGCGACGTAGGGTCGTTATACTTATTTTTATTTTGCCCTGCTATTTTTGTGAGGGCGTCTTTTGGCCTTTTGTAAAAAGTTTTGTAATATAACAATTGTAATGGAATGATTACCTTTTTCCTGTGTCTTTCCGGTAGTTATTTTTTGTTTGTCTATGCGGTGAAGTCCCTGGCTTTTCGGCGCTCGTGTGTAGTGTTTTGGCGTAGTCGATCGTAGATCTAAACTAACTCGAGCGAGGTCGAGTGTAAGTAATTNATCTCCTCACCCCACACTTAAAATTGTGCATTGTCCCCAATGCACACCCATACATACAAGAGGGTAAAACGAAACTCCCTGGTAGGCCAAAGGCCGAAGCACTAGCAGTTCATGGGGTACTCAGACTTCTCCCAAGCTGGGTCCTTCGTGCGAGTACCTCACACTTAGTTCCAACCATTTGGTTTGCTGTTGCATCCTTCCAATACCTTTGCTTACCATGCTCCTTGAAAATAAAAAATTAACACTACAAAAATAATACAATTAAAAAAAATAAAAAATAAATAAAAGAAAGCAATAAAGCTGGGTTGCCTCCCAACAAGCGCTTGATTTAACGTCGTGGCACGACGCGAATCACTTTTTGCCTCCACCTCGAGCTTATGAATCGGACCCCAAGTTTTGATTCTGCTCTATGATCATGCTCCTGGGGTGGTGGAACGAATCTGACTAGCCCAATAAAATAATGTAGTCTTCTGCACTTCTTGGCCTTTATATGAGGTGTGTAATCCCGACTTTCTGGTAAGAAGAATTCCAGAATGTAAGCACTTTGTTCATCATTCCTTGACCCCTCAAATGGCTCGGACGACTCTATTTCCATATCATCATCTAAACAGAATGTGGAAAAATGCTTGGAGTGAGGACCAATGCGCTCAACTACATGAACATTGGGACTGTCTACATTCTCAACACTAATGACAATAGAGTCAACTAAATATGTATCCTCAATATCCTTGGTTGACTCTAGTATCTCTTCTACAACATCGACATCCTCAAAATCTAGTGTGATTGATTGTTGGTGTTCTACTCTATCCTCCTCCTCTAGCTCATCAATTTCTGTATCTAATTCACGCTCTTCTTGGATACTATTCACAATATTGGTATATTGAGCATTAAAAACTTCAACCAGTTGACTCATGTGAACTTTCAAGTTGTGAATAGTTTCCTCCTGCCTTTCTATCCGCAGTAGTAATTTACTCTGTTGTTCCAAAATGCACTTTAACATATCTTCGAGCTTCTTTAGGTCAGCTTCCCTAGGTTCTTTGTTCCTATTAACTTCACCAGAAAAAGAAGAACCATCAAAGTAAGGGGTTGGGGGAAGGTAAGAAATATAAGCACAACCGTGAAAGTGACCATCTTGACCACCACACATATCACACACATTCCACACATAAGATTGAGTTGGTGCACAAACCTCGCTCTCAGGAATATTTTGATAATTTTGCCCTGGGTGGTTTCCTTCAGAATATGCATAAGGAGGATCAAAAGTAGAATTACCAACAACAAAATTCTCATAATTCCATGATGTCATGTTTCTCAAATAAACAAATAAAACTAAAATAAAAAAATAAAAAATAAAAAAATCAAATAATAAAATAAAAGTTCAAACTTGAAACCTAGCAATATGTACACCTACAACTACATCGTTAGTTCCCCGGCAACGGCGCCAAAATTTGATCACGCCCAACTATGCCTTATAAAAAGGACAATGCGGTCGTTGCAAATACAATCCGGTTTACAAGTCCGGAGTCGAATCCCACAGAACTAAGGTTTAGCTACAGCTGTTCACTATCACCGAGAAGACAAGCTTGAACAATTCCTAACTTATAGATATTAAGATTCTTGTGTTTAACAACTTAACTAACAAATTAAAATAGTAAATTAACAACTAACGATACTGAGGGTTAGAGAAAAGATTAAGGAGGTCTAGAGTTATGATTTCCCCTATTGTCGGAATCCTTCCCGCTATGTCTTCTATAATTTCGCCTAAGTATTCTCTACCGATCATGAGCACTCTTATTACCGTAAATCTCTCCCGAGTAATTACGACAATTTACTAGACGCGCTCTCCCGAGCTACGCTAGCTGGCTTTTAATACAGCTCACTTCAGATCGCACCCAAGGCTTCGTTATCCCTAATCCCGCCTTTAAACCCTACGTTATTGATCCCTCATATACTTTGGGAGTGGTGTTGTTCAACAATTACCTAAATATGCACTCTCTCCCGAGTTATGCATACTAAATAGGCACAGCTAATTGAGAGCTCTTCAATCAACCAGAATATAAACGTAGTTGAACAAATAGAGAAAAGTTATGGCTCAATTATATAAAAACATAACAAGAATTTATCCTACAAGAGGTTCTATCAAAACTCTAGATAACAAATTAGCTATTCATAATAGTATGTAAAACTACAATACTAAAAGTCATAACCAACACTGAAAAATAGGAAGAGGAAGGAAAAACTCGTAGAAGAATTCTCCGCCTTGCTCCCAATGTGTTCTTGTCTCCAAGGGTGTTGTCTAACCCTAAAGTAGTGTCTCCTGCCTCCTTAGGTCTAATTTGTGTCCAAAATATGTACCCCCCCCCCCCCTCAAAATAGGTTTAGGACCCCTTTTATACAAGTTGGAATAGTGTAGGGCCGAAATAAACTTGTCCCGGGCGAAATAGGACTTCTTTTTGACGCCTGGAGGGGCGCGGCCGCGGTCAAAACGCGGTAGGACTGCGGCCAGACAAGCTCTCTGATTTCTGCCGCGGTCAGTTCCGCGGTCGCGGTTTCGACCGCGTTTTTCGCCCTGTTCCGTTTGGAATTTGGAAAAAACGTAAAACATGAAAGTTGTAGCCCTTTGAATTAGCTTTCCAACCATATATTGTGGAGCCCAAATGGAGTTCTGAGAAAAAAGTTATGTTTCAGTGAGTGGGGCTAGTGATTCGTTAAGTTTCGGTGTTCCTATGGGGCTGGGCTGAATGCCTCAGCAGTACCATTATGGGATCGGGTCGTTCGCCTCGGTAGTATTATGAGATGCATCTATGGATCGGACCGTACGACCTCAGTAGTGTACACTATTATTATGAAATCGGACCGTACGCCATGACAGGAAATCGTGCCATTACTCTCATGGGATTAGTGCCTCGGCAGAACCGTGAGAAATATTTGATAAGGAGTTAACGTACTTATGAGTCTTCCTAATTGAGATGTGACCTTTTATCTGGTGTGGACCATTATGTATTCCATTTGAGGAAGTATCCGATATTTGAGGACTTCATGTTTACTCTTCAGCTAAGGGATTGAGCTAAACCAAAATGAAAAAGTTGGATATTGTCACAAGCTTACAACAAATATTTATGGCAGGGAACTGCAGTTCACATAAACATAAACTTGAAAGTTTTGAGATTCAATAGTATCTTACAATCAGACGATGAGTAAAAATATTTCATCGTTGTCTTCAAGTCCCAAAGGACTTGACGAAAGAGAGATCACATTCTGTTCGTTTTATTTGGGCTAAGCCAGTCCAAAGGTACTTTTAACATGGTGTGAGATCTTTGTTCACACACATTCAACATTAACCATCGGGATAACCTTTGACGAGCATATATGAAGGTCACCAACCTAAGCCATGGCTTTTGTTGATGGCAGGATCGTGATAGCCAATATTCTCAACAGCACCAACAGTGTTGAACAAGCGCCTCTTACTTATCTCTTCTACAAGAGAACGATGCAGCAATTGACTACGGATATCAACTAGCGATTTTACCTTAGTCAATTTTGGATGTTGATTCATTAGCGCGCTCTGATTCTTGGACATGTTTGTTCCAGGACAGAACCTTGTAGTACATTTGTTTGTCTTCTGATCAGTACAGTACTGAGATTCTGCTTTCTTGTAGTTCAAATCATGATCAGCATCATCTTCCTGAAGGGAACAAAAGTTTAAGTTGTTGTAGGATCCATAGGAGTTCATAGAACTTGAATCATCATACAGTTTCAACTCATCTGCAATACGAATAAATAAGAACATGGAACAATGAGAAGATGCGGATAGACATTGAATTAATTTTACGTAGGATCACTGAATATGACAGTAGAGTCACAAAGTTATTTTTTGTATCATTAAAGTAATTGAATTTTACTTTCTATACTGGTAAACTCAATAAACTTTACCTATTATGAAGGTAAAGTACAGAACTATCCTTTGTCACATTGAAGTAACTAAAATCGCCGTACTTTATCCCCTATAACGACAAACATACTGACTTTATCGCCATAATGGATAAAAGTTCAATTACTTTTATATGACGAAAATAGTTTTATAACTTTATTGTTATAGTATGTAAACTAAGATCAGTTACTTTACCGTCAGTGGAAAAAGATTTTTTGACCTTACTATATATGGGATAAAATTAAATCCAGTTACGCGTAAATTACTTCATAATCATGGAAAAAGAAACCGGCACAAACCTTGAAGACATTCATATGAAGGGAGGAGAGCAGGGAGAGAAAGTTGAGAAGAAGAATGGGAAGAAACGTAATAGAAAGGATTGCGATGGTTTTCGTCATCATCTTCTACGTAGTTGAAGCTATGCTGCTGTTCATAATTCTGAACAGAGTCCTGTGAATTCTTCCATGCTGGAATTAAAGCAGAAATTTCCTCGTCAATCATATCAGCAATTTGAAGAGGATCCCAATCTGTTATGTCTAACTCCTTCACCATTTCCACTGCCACTTCCATTGCAGTGTCATTAGATATGTCGAATGGGAAGAATATGTTCCTCGCTTTGCCTAAAAATGGACAAGTCCAATGAGTAACATTTTAGGACACCTTAAATAAAACTAGACAATTACTAGATAAGCAGGCACATAAGGCGGATTTAGGGGGGCCGAAGGGGGTTCAGGCAAAATCTGTTTTTTACCTCTATATATTAAGTTTTGAACCCCCTTAACAGAACCCAAAAGTGTAGCTTAGTGATCAAGGGTGTTCAAAACCTTCCTAAGGTCAGAGGTTCAATTCCCACTAGCTACAATTTTTTTTTGAACCCCCTTCATGGAGATCCTGCCTCCGCCACTGATAGGTGGCCAAATCAACCCTTTTTTAGCAACTCGTCCCAGTTTAAACGGTTGGATTATATCCCCTTTCTTGGCTTGATCCAATGGGTTGAACCCGAAATGACCCATTAAATTATTGGGTCAAAAGGGACAGAATAGGTAAAAAATAGTACGGGCTAGCCAGTTTTTGGACTGGTCATTCAAAAATAGCCAACTTTTGCAAAGTCATTAAAAATAGCCACTATTTTGCTGCAACACGGAAAGTTCCAGCATAATATACTGGAGACCGATGCACCTGTGTATGAACTTCCAGCATATTATGCTGGAACTCCAACATGCAGAAAGTTCCAGTATATTATGCTGGACCGGTATAGTATACTGGAACTCCAGTATATTATACTGGAGTATTTTTCCAGATTTTGAACAGTGTTTTCGTTCAAATTTATCTTTATATGAAAAGTGACTAAATTTCGATTACGTTTGAAAGCGTGGCTATTTTTGAATGACCACTTGTAAATCTGGCTTTTTTTTTAATTTGTGACACATAATAGTGTAACACAGCAGGTCAAGATGCATACAAACCTAAACATACAAAATCAAATTTAAAGACTGGGAATTATATAAAATTTGAAGAACTTAATTAAGCTGATAATTTTTTTTTAAAAAAAATACATTAGCTTTCACTTTTCTTTTTCAAAAAAGCAAGAATGAATAAATAAGTAAATCGGAGGTTATCTCATGTTGAGCCGGTTGGGTTATGACATGTTATTTGATCTATTTTGACACAAGTAAGTTTTGGACTGGCTGGTTCATGATCCTTATTGAATTAACTACCCAAATTTAAGCTAACTCGCTCATTTGCTGCCTCTTTAACATATATATATAGACGACCATAAAGAGATTAAGATCCTGAGTCTTGCATACAAGTTCTTGAACTACAATTCTTTATTTCTGAAAAATAAATGGTGAAGCAATTTACCATTCTTTTGAGAAATTTGTACTTTGAGAAAGATGGCATCATCTTCAGGATTCATTGTTCCTGTTATTGTCATGTCTGTGCCACCTAGTACTGAATCATCAAACTGACAAGGTGCTTCATTTTGTTCCCCATTTGGTGTAAACTTTTGATGACATGGCAAATTTATGACAGGAGATAATTGTTCATCCTCATCAACAGCAAGGAATGGATCCCTCAATAGCTCAGAAGCAGATGGCCTTTCAGAAGCAGGATTCAAGCATCTTCCAACAAATATTTGGGCTTCAGCATCACTGATCTTGTAAAATGCTTTTGGTAGCTTTCCCTGTCAGACAAAAATATGTTACACTATCAGTGTGATTTAACATGTTACATAAGGTTACGTGTTATATAAGTAATTTGATCGTGTAAATATTTATCATGAAAATAAGATATGGAAGACACGTTCATGATCTTACCGAGGTCACTTTCTTGTATATTTGAGCTGGATTTGAACATTCACTATATGGATATTCAGAAGTGAGCATTTCTAATACACACATGCCAAAAGAGTATACATCTACAAGTTCATCATAATCCTCTTCGTATAGTTCTGGTGCCATAAACTCAGGAGTACCTAATTAGGATAACAGAACATTCAGTATAGTTTTAGCAATCAGTGACGGAGCCAGAAATTTATCAAAGATATTCAAGAAAGGAAAAATAATAGTAGGTGAGGTCATTGCCTATGACACTATGAGCATGGTGTGATCCACATAGTATGGTCGCTAAGCCTAAATCACCAATTTTGACTTGACCAAGATGTCCGTTGACAAAGATGTTATCGCACTTCAGATCTCGATGTATAACTGGAGGATTGTGACCGTGCAAATAAGCAAGACCTTTGAGGATTTGTCGTGCCCAGTTCTTGATTGCATGTATATTTACTCTCTTATACTTGTGTCTATACCTACATCAAGAAAAAAACAGTCAGTCTAAATAACTTTACCAATTTTTGAAAATTACTCCTACTTTATCGAGTTTATGTTAATAGACACTGAAAGTTTTTGCATGTTGACTTACTACAATAGATAACTCTCACATCAACTACTATGAATTCAAGTTATATGCACGGATTGAGAAAAAGAAATGTTATACTATCACTTTAATTTACTTTTTATTGCAGGTTATTGTTTTATTTCCTAAGTTATCATGCCAGGCTTATAATGAAGAGTTACCTATTATTATAGGTCATCAACCTAACCTGATAATATAAAGATTCATTTCACTGTGATCAGTACACTAAATATAAAGTCATAGAGCATAATATGTTGGTAACTATGTAGGAAAATAGAATAATATATAATATGTTATAACTGGTTAAACCGCACAGATAAATTGCAGTATCGGTATATATAATTAAAAAAAAAAAGTCAAGATATGGGATGTGGATGTATTACTCTCTAAGAGTGCCAGAGGTAAACATTTCAGTGATGAAGTTGAAGGTTCTGCCTTCAACATTGATCCAAGATGCATGAAATTTCATGATGGATTCATGATCAAGTTCCTTGAGGAGATGGACTTCTGAGTAGAGCCTTTGTAATTCTTCAGGTGATCTAAACACATCATTCAGTTTCACTTGGTTCCAAGCTACCTCTATTCCTAGTAACTCATCAAATGCCTTATACACTATCTTTGTTGCTCCTTTTCCAAGGATTTCTTTGAACTGCAAAGGAAGTTATTAATCATAATTACAATTAGTAGCTTATAACAACAACAACAAGCTCAGTAGTTTCCCACAAGTAGGGTCTGGGGCGGGTAAGATGTACGCAGCCTTACCCCTACCCCTGGAAGGGCAGAGAGGCTGTTTCCGATAGACCCTCAGTTAGAGAACGACAGAAAAGAAAAGATAATTTCAACAACTAGGAATAACAGCAAGATGAAATAATATTGAATCCAAGAATGCAGTCAAACTCAAAGAATGCAGTCAAACTCTAGGTAGTGATAGCCATCGATGGATAAAAGATATCATACTAATAAATCATATTCTTCTAGCTTCACTACAACTACTATTATAACAGTGTTTCAATCTCAAATAAGTTGTGATCAGTTATGTGAATCCTTATTGTTCAACGTGTTACTTCTTTTAAGCTTGTCATAGTCAAATACTAGTTTTTAAAAATTAGTTTGTCTATTACTAGAAGTATTTTTTTTCTTCTATTAGCTTATAAGTATCTGCAAGACTACGAGACTCCTAGCAAATATTGAACCTAACTAAAGTATCATATTAAATTTAATCTCAATTAAATGGTATCACATAGATCTTTTTCTTCCTTGCATTTACATATTGTCGTTATATTCCCAATTTCAAACTATAATTAAGTATTTAATTCAATCTAACCTTAGAACGCAGAATACCAATATAGGAGTATATATACATTTTGTCAACAGTGTAATCATGTGACGGATAATCGAAACACCATTAATTTATTGTGTATTTAGACTAATAACACTGTTTCTTGATATTTCCCCTTTATATCCAGTATAAGCATCATCATCAAAATATATTATCAATTATGACTTCCTAGCTTAATTAATTAGTATTTCTTTTAAATGTGATAAGATTCTAAAAGTAATCTGCCAAAATCCTTATACCACACAAGTTTTGGTGGTTCATCACCAACCAAAAACGAAATTAAAAAAAGGATTATTTTATCAAGAATTGACAAATAAAAATATTTCTTCTAAAAGTCAACTTGCTTCACAACATGCTTCTTTAATTACAAATGATGAGGTCCGCCATTTGGAGGTTTTCAACTAACATTTGCCGGCCTATAGCATGCTATTTCTTACGAATCAATTTGCGCACACTTGTATTGTTTCACCAATACTTGCAATCTTTTATTAGCATAAACATTAAATAGTTTTACCTACCATAACAAGGATAAGAAGAAATCTCTACTATTTTTTGTTAGAAAGAATCTTGATCTAACGGTAGAAGTATATGAAAGTTGGTTTTAATTTTGTTTTGTATGAGAAACTGAAAGAGTTGCAAAGTTGTAAATCAAAAAACTTCCAATTAAAAAAGTTTAGACTTGACAAATTAAAATCAAAAAGAAGAAAAAGAGGAAATTAAACGTATTAATTGGTAGAGTAATTCGCAAAGAGACGATGATTCACTCGATTAAGCGCAAAGCATTAATCACCATTAAGAACAAGGATATTAAACCTTAAAAAAATTAAAGAGAAAAAGGATATGAAAAACTTACACGTCCATAGCGTTTTGATGAATCAATTTCCACATATTCCAACTCCGAGTTTAATTCAAACATTCGAACTCTATGCATGGTGAATGAATCAAAAGAAAAGTTTCTTCTTTTTCTTTTGAAGATTGTGTGTATATATATATATATTGCTAACTATATTATTTTCACTAAACTTTATTAGCCGGAGAAGTAGTTGTTTATCTTGGTGAAAGAAGGGAAATGAAACGGACGTGAGAAAAAGAACCTCTTGGCAGAGTTCAGTCCACCGGAGGACAGAATAATTAACACTTTTTAGTGACTAAGAGCGAGAAAAGAAAGAAAGAGAGAGAGAGAAATGCTGGGAAATCCGAGGTTTTCCTTCATGATTTTCGTAAGAGAAAACACCAAACAATAGCCAAAAAAGCCTTGAGTAATCAATCCTTAGCATAATCCAAGCCATCCCTACTACTTCACGTGAGAACTCGTTATCCCAACAGATCATCATTTGTCTTTAATTTCCAGAAAAACAAAGGAATACGAATCTTCCTTTTCTGTTATCGACTTAATTGATAAGTCAATAACACACACTATTAGAGGTGGAGATATGCTATCAACAAAAGGGAATATCTGATCTGGCAACAACGTAACTTTTCAAGTTTAATTTAGACAAGTAATTGATGGGATTATAAACTTGAAAAATCTGTGGCATCTGTGCCCATGTTTTGGAATTGACATTTTTTGTGGTGAATGAGAATTTACATAGGGGGGATCGATGAGAACAAATGAGATGCTGGACCAGAGAGCGATGTTACTTGTTACAACAAAAATAATACGACTCAGTTCTAAATAAGTTGGGGTCGGCAAATTGGAAAGAAAACAAAAATTTTATGTAGTTGTAAATAGTAGGGTTGCTAATGTTGAAGAGATTTTAGAAGGACAAGAAGACTTTTGGTGCTAACAAAAGGGTGAGACGTTTCTGGTAGCTAGTGATGATGGTACATGATATCTGACCTTTTAGAGGTGACTTTATAATAAAATTTAATTTGCTGACTTTTTCTCTCTACCATTATTTGAGCTTTTTTATTTTCATTTTAAGTCCAATTTTGACGTGTGTCTTGTTTTTGGTTATTATGTTCTAATGAGTTTTATTTTGGAATTATTTGGTACCATTATTTGAGCTTTTTTTTCCTTTAAATCCAATTTGGACGTGTCTTTTTTTTTTTTTTCCTGTGTGTGTGGTTATTATGCTCTAATAAGCTTTATTTTAGATTAATTCCAAGTCAAAACACAAAAGTTAGAAAAATTGGTCATATTTGTGTTTATTATAACTCCTCTCCCTCCCAATTGATGCCACATTTAACAAGGGAAAGTTATTAAAGTTGAAATATTATTATTATTCAATTGAAGTTCATCTAAAATTAGAGATGAAGTGTCACGACCCGGATTTTCCACCATCGGGAGTCGTGATGGCGCCTACTAACGGAGCTAGGCAAGCCAACTTAATTAACAAATTCCTTAAACACATGTTCCTTTTTAACTGTTAACGGCATTAAATAAAGGCGACGGAATTAAAAGCATAAGCGAAAGACTTAAATGTAGATAGATGATCAATTATACAGAAGTTCCATCACATATATCTCTACCCCGGGACTGGAGTCACATACTCACGAACATCTAAGGAGTACTACATACAAAGTCTGAAAGAAAACACAATCTGTTTATCTCGGGTACAATGAGATGACAGCCAAATGTAAAGATAGAAGGGAGACGCCGGGCCTGCGGACGCCTGCAAGCTACCTCGGGTCTCTCTGGACTGAAGGTTCGCCCCCGAGCTAATGCTGCTGCTGCTGCTCAATACCTGGACCTGTGCAAAAATGCACAGAGTGTAGCATCAGCACAACCGACCCCATGTGCTGGTAAGTGCCTAGCCTAACCCCGGCGAAGTAGTGACGAGGCTAGACTGGACCTCACATAACCTGTGCAATTATAAATATACAGCAGAAATCGAAGTACAAAGCAACTAACAGTATGGGAAGGGAAACATGTTGTGGGGAGATAACAACATTAACAGTAAATCCAAAGTAATCAATCTAGGTGCAATTTAAAATTTAAGGCGAACAAGAAACTAACACCAACACTAAACACATTTTGCATCAATAGCTGTTGCGGCGCGCAACCCGACCCTAATACATTTCAACACTGTTGCGGCGTGCAACCCGATCCACAATTATCACTGTTGCGGCGTGCAACCCGATCCACAATTATCACTGTTGCGGCGTGCAACCCGATCCACATATAACATTGTTGCGGCGTTTAAACCGATCCATAATTATCACTGTTGCGGCGTGCAACCCGATCCTCATATAACATTGTTGCGGCGCGCAACCCGATCCGTAATGTATACCTCTCAACCTTGCCCAAACAACAGTCACAAATAAAGGGCAAGGGAGTAAACAAGTATTTGGAAGGAAATCCCAACAAGGGTACACAAACAACCAATACAACCATGCAAGAGTAAATCATTATTTCTCTTTTTCTTTCATTTCCATATCCTAACTCTCATTAGCACTCGTGTCAAGCTCTAAGGCATTTCTCATTTCACATGCTCTCACCATTTGTATTTCAGACCGAGCCAATGCTCCACGAAGTTCTACAATCACAATATCTTCCACAAGGTGTTTACCACATATAGAAGCCATTAATAACACGGAAGGCATAACAATATCCAAACAACTCACATATAAGGACTCACGGTCATGCTAGACCCCAATGTATAGGAACTCGTCACCATGCCTATACATCGTACTCGATCATTTAGCAATTAGCAAACAAGACTCGACTCCTATTCCCTCAAGCTAGGGTTAAACCAAACACTTACCTCAACTTCCACGGCCAATACAATCCTCCACAACCGCTTTCCCTCTCGAATACGGCTCCAACTCGACCAAATCTA
Organism: Nicotiana attenuata; assembly: GCF_001879085.1. NCBI lineage: Eukaryota > Viridiplantae > Streptophyta > Magnoliopsida > Solanales > Solanaceae > Nicotiana > Nicotiana attenuata. Next base: position 44,608 of record NW_017672794.1, on the reverse strand, counting down.
TGCAATAAGGACTTCATGATATCAATATGTGCTAAACAAATCAAACCCAATGACTAATTATAGCTTTTTCATCAATTTACCCCAAAAGGTCAAAAATGCCCCCGGGCCCACATGGTCAAAACCCGAGGTTCGAACCAAAACCCGTTTACCCATTCCCCCATGAACTCAAATATGTAAGTTATTTTGGAATCGGACCCCGAATTGAGGTCCAAAACCCCCAATTTTAGAAAACCTAGGTTCTACCCTAAATTCCCAAGTTCCCCATTAAAATCTTTGTTTTGAAGTTGAAATTATGTTTAAGGATGTTAAGGAGTAAAGAAAATCAGCTAGAAAATACTTACCAATCATTTTGAAGAAGTGGAATCGTCTGAAAAATCGCCTCTTATGTTTTGGGTTTTGAAAAAGTGAAAAATGACTGAAAATCCCGACTTTATATACTATGCTGAAGACTGGCGCGGACCGCACAAAAATGCACCGCGGCCGCGCCGAGGAAGGGAAGAAAAATGACTCTCTGAACCTACCCAGTGCGGACCGCACTGATTTGGTGCGCGGCCGCGCTGGTCGACCTAGAATTCACTGGCCCTCTGAACCTAGCCACGCGGACCGCGCAGAAATGCACCGCGGCAGCGCTGCTTCCAGCGCGGACCGCGCGGAAATGACCGCGGCCGCGCTGGGGGCCTGAAACCCCTGAACCTGCAACCATCTGCTATCTGTCTAGCCTAAGACCTCCCGGGACCTACTCAAAACTCGCCCGAGCCCTCGGGGCTCCCAACCGAACATAAATATAAACTCAAAAACATCCTACGGACTCATCCGTGCGATCAAATCGCCCAAACAACATCACAAGCATCAAATTAGGCCTCAAGACCCAGGATTTCCTTCCAATTTCCATGAAACATCAAATTTACTGCTTCTAGCTCAAAACACGTCAAATGACGTCCAAATCTAACCAAACTTCACAGCAATTGCTTAACTCGTATATAAGACTTGTACCGGGCGTCGGAACCAAAATACGAGCCCGATACCACAGTCTTCTAATCAAATTTCAATTTCCAATTTCCTTAATTATTTCCAGAAAACAATTTCACACAAAAATTCATTTCTCGGGCTTGGGACCTCGGAATTTGATTCCGGGCATACGCCCAAGTCCCATATTTTCCTACGGACCCTCCGGGACCGTCAAATCACGGGTCCGGGTCCGTTTGCCCAAAACGTTGACCGAAGTCAAACTTAATCAATTAAAACATCAGGATTTATTATTTTTCTCACAAATTCATATTTAAACGTTCCGGCTACGCGCCCGGACTGCGCACACAAACTCGAGGCAACCCCCAAGTGAGGTTTTTACGGCCTCAGAAATACAGAGCGAGTAGGAATACAGGTGATGACCCTTTGGGTCGTCACATTCTCCACCTCTAAAACAACCGTTCGTCCTCGAACGGACAAGAGAAAGAAGTACCTGAGTCGGGGAAAAGATGGGGATAACGGCTCCGCATATCAGACTCGGACTCCCAGGTCGATGCCTCAGGAGGCTGACCTCTCCACTGAACACGAACAGAAGGAAAACTCTTGGATCTCAACTGACGAATCTGCCGGTCCAGAATAGCTACCGGCTCCTCCTCATAGGATAAGTCCTTGTCCAACTGGACAGAACTGAAATCTAACACGTGGGCAGGATCGCCGTGATACCTCCGAAGCATGGATACATGGAAAACTGGATGCACGGCTGATAAGCTGGGCGGCAACGCAAGTCTATAAGCCACCTCTCCCACTCGATCAAGAATCTCAAACGGGCCAATGTACCTAGGGCTAAGCTTGCCCTTCTTCCCAAATCTCATCACGCCCTTCATAGGCGACACTCGGAGCAATACCCGCTCACCAACCATGAAAGCTACATCTCGAACCTTACGGTCTGCATAACTCTTCTGCCTAGACTGAGCTGAACGAAGCCTCTCCTGAATGATCTTGACCTTGTCCAAGGCCTCCTGAACCAAATCCGTACCTATCAACCGAGCCTCTCCCGGCTCAAACCATCCCACCGGAGACCGACATCGCCTACCATATAAAGCCTCGTAAGGAGCCATCTGGATGCTCGACTGGTAGCTGTTGTTGTAAGCAAACTCCGCCAAAGGCAAGAACTGATCCCACGAACCTCCAAAATCAATAACACAAGCTCGGAGCATATCCTCCAAAATCTGAATAGTCCGCTCGGACTGACCGTCCGTCTGGGGATGAAATGCTGTGCTCAAGTCTACCCGTGTGTCCAACTCTCGCTGAACCGCTCTCCAGAAGCGTGAGGTATACTGCGTACCCCGATCCGAAATGATAGACACGGGCACACCATGAAGGCGAACAATCTCCCGAATATAGATCTCAGCGAACCTCTCAGAAGAATAGGAGACTGCCACAGGAATGAAATGCGCTGACTTGGTCAGCCTATCAACAATAACCCATATCGCGTCAAACTTCTTCCGGGTCAACGGAAGTCCAGCAACAAAGTCCATAGTAATCCGCTCCCATTTCCACTCGGGAAGCTCAATCCTCTGATGTAAACCGCCAGGCCTCTGATGCTCGTACTTAACCTGCTGTCAATTCAAACAACGAGCCACATATGCTACGATATCCTTCTTCATACTACGCCACCAATAATGCTGCCGCAAGTCCTGATACATCTTCGCGGCGCCCAGGTGAATGGAATACCTGGAGCTATGGGCCTCCTCTAAAATCAACTCTCGGATCCCATCGACATTAGGCACACAAACTCGCCCCTGCAATCTCAAAGCACCATCATCATCTAAGGTAACCTGCTTGGCACCTCCTCGCTGCACCGTGTCTCTAAGGACACATAAATGGGGATCGTCAAACTGCCGATCACGGATACGCTCCAATAACGAAGAACGAGCAACCGTGCAAGCTAACACACGACTGGGCTCAGAAACATCCAGTCTCACGAACTGATTGGCTAAAGCCTGAACATCTAAGGCAAGCGGCCTCTGACTGACTGGAATATAAGCAAGACTGCCCATACTGGCTGACTTCCTAACATTGGCCTTCCCCGGATGATATAAAATAGTGACATTATAATCCTTCAACAACTCCAACCACCTCCTCTGTCTCAAATTCAACTCCTTCTGCTTGAACAAGTACTGAAGACTCTTGTGGTCAGTGAACACCTCACATGCCACGCCATACAAATAGTGCCTCCAAATCTTCAAGGCGTGGACAATAGCCGCCAACTCTAAATCATGCACTGGATAGTTTTTCTCATGAATCTTCAACTGCCTCGAAGCATAGGCTATAACCTTGCCATCCTGCATCAATACTGCACCAAGTCCAATACGGGAAGCATCACAATAGACAGTATAAGGCCCAGATCCTGTGGGCAAGACCAACACCGGTGCCGTAGTCAGGGCTGTCTTGAGCTTCTGAAAGCTCGCCTCACACTCCTCCGACCATCTGAACTGGGCACCCTTCTGGGTCAACCTGGTCATCGGGGCTGCAATAGATGAAAACCCCTCCACAAACCGACGGTAGTAGCCTGCTAACCCCAAGAAACTCCGAATCTCCGTCGCTGATGCTGGTCTAGGCCAGTTCTTGACTGCCTCTATCTTCTTCGGGTCCACCTGAATACCCTCAGCTGATACAACGTGACCCAAAAATGCTACTGAACTCAGCCAGAACTCACACTTGGAGAACTTGGCATATAACTGACTATCCCTCAGAGTCTGAAGAACCACTCTAAGGTGCTGCTCGTGCTCCTCCTGGCTGCGGGAGTACACCAAAATATCATCAATAAAGACTATCACGAACATGTCCAAATATGGCCTGAATACTCGGTTCATCAACTCCATGAATGCTGCTGGGGCATTGGTCAACCCAAACGACATGACCAAGAACTCGTAATGCCCGTACCGAGTACGGAAAGCTGTCTTAGGGACATCGGATGCCCTAATCCTCAACTGGTGGTAGCCAGATCTCAAGTCAATCTTGGAAAATACCCTGGCACCCTGAAGCTGGTCGAACAAATCATCAATCCTCGGCAGTGGATACTTATTCTTAATTGTTACCTTGTTCAATTGCCGGTAATCTATACACATCCGCATCGAACCATCCTTCTTCTTGACGAATAACACTGGCGCGCCCCAAGGCGAAACACTGGGTCTAATGAAACCCTTATCTAACAGATCCTGCAATTGGTCCTTTAACTCCTTCAGCTCCGGCGGGGCCATACGATATGGCGGAATAGAAATGGGCTGGGTGCCTGGAGCCAAATCAATACAGAAATCGATATCTCTATCGGGCGGCATACCCGGCAGGTCCGAAGGAAAAACATCGGGAAACTCCCGGACAATAGGCACAGAATCTATGGGAGGGACCTCAGCACTGGAATCACGAACATAGGCCAAATAGGCCAGACACCCCTTCTCGACCATACGTCGAGCCTTCACGTACGATATGACACTACGGGTAGAATGACCTGGAGTCCCCCTCCACTCTAAGCGAGGCATACCCGGTAAGGCTAAAGTCACGGTCTTGGCATGGCAGTCCAAGATAGCGTGATAGGGTGATAACCAATCCATACCCAGAATGATATCAAAGTCAACCATATCTAAGAGCAACAAGTCTACACGGGTCTCAAGATCCCCAATCACTACAACACACGAACGATGGACTCGGTCGACCACGATAGAGTCACCCACCGGTGTAGACACATATACCGGAATACCCAAGGCATCACTAGGAATGACCAAGCATGGTGCGAAATAAGATGAAACATATGAATACGTAGATCCTGGATCAAATAGTACTGAAGCATCTCGATCACAAACCAGAACCGTACCTGTGATCACCGCATCTGAGGCCTCTGCCTCGGGCCTAGCCTGGAGTGCATAGCAACGGGGCTGAGCCCCACCACCCTGAACTGAATCCCTAGGTCGATCTGCTGCTAGCTGACCTCCGCCCCTGGCGGTCTGGGCTCCACCTCTATGGCCTCTACCTCCACCTCTATGGCCTCTACCTCCACCTCTAGCTGGCTGAGGAGCATCCGGTGCTTGAATCATAGGACGGGGACCCTGCTGCTGCGACTGAGTACCCCTCAATCTCGGGCAAGCTCTCCTGATGTGACCATACTCACCGCACTCATAACACCCCTCTGAACGCTGTGGCTGGCTCTGGCGACCTGAATGACCTCCACGGAAACTTTGAAGTGGCGGCGTACTGATGGGGGTTGACGGTACACTGAGGGACTGCTGATCAGAATAATGCCCACGGTAACCATGATCACTTGGGGCACCCTGAGAAACCTGGAGGGCTGACTGGAAAGGCCTGGAAGGCTGACCCCTATCATAAGAATCCCTGCCTCCAGATGAGGCACCACTGAAACGACCTGAGTGACAGGGTCTCTTGTCTGCTCTATGGCTACCCCCCTGTGCCAGAACCATCTCAACTCGGCGGGCCACATTGGCTGCCTCCTGACCAGTCTCCCTAGCCATCTGGAGACGAATCGGCTGAATCAAACCATCAATAAATCTCCTCACCCTCTCCCTCTCAGTGGGGAGTATGGCAAGAGCATGGCGAGCTAGATCGATAAACCGGGTCTCATACTGAGTGACTGTCATAGAGCCCTGCTGGAGACGCTCGAACTGCCTGCGAAGAGCCTCTCGCTGAGTAACTGGGAGAAACTTCTCCAAAAACAACTCTGCAAACTGATCCCATGTCAATGCTGGCGACCCCGCTGGTCTGGCTAAACAGAAATCCCTCCACCAAGTCTTGGCGGATCCTGCTAGACGAAAAGTGGCGAAGTCGACCCCATTGGTCTCCACAATACCCATAGTCCGAAGAACCTCATGGCAGCTATACAAGAAATCCTGGGGGTCCTCTGAAGAAGCACCGCTGAATGTGGTGGTGAAGAGCTTGGTGAACCTATCCAGTCTCCACAAAGCATCTGCGGACATAGCCGCTCCATCGCCGGTCTGAGTCACAATACCCGGCTGAGCTGTCACAGCTGGCTGAACCACTGGAACCTGAGCCTGGGGAGCTACCTGCTCCGGAGTACGTGTAGCAGGAGTCTGAACTCCTCCTCCAGCCTGAGAAGTGGCTGGTGCTACTGGAAGCAAACCCGCTCTAGTGACGCTCTCCACAAAGCCTACCAATCTGACCAAAGCGTCCTGAAGAACTGGGGTGGCTATAAACCCCTCTGGGACCTGAGCTGGGCCCACTGGCGCTGCTGGGACTGGGGCCAGAACCTCCTCGTCAAAACCGACCTGAGGCTCCGCCGCTGGTGCTGCTGCTCGGGGCTGAGCTCTGCCCCTACCTCGGCCTCTAGCACGGCCTCGTCCTCTGCCCCTAGCGGGAGTTGCCTGGGGCTCGAACTGCTGGTTTGAAGATGAGGAAGCGTGTGTTCTCGCCATTCTGCGAGGAAACAGAGTAGAAGTTCAATTAGCATTGAGAAACCAAACCGCACGACAAGAAAGAACAAGGGAGAGATTTTTCCTAACTTGGCAGCCTCTGGGGGATAAGTACAGACGTCTCCGTACCGATCCCTCAGACTCAACTAAGCTTGTCCGTGAGTTGTGAGACCTATGTAACCTAGAGCTCTGATACCAACTTGTCACGACCCGGATTTTTCCACCCTCGAGGGTCGTGATGGCGCCTACTAATAGGAGCTAGGCAAGCCAACTTAATTAGCAATTTCCTTAAACACCTATTCCTTTTTAACAATTAACCGCATTAAATAAAGGCGAGGAATTAAATCATAAGCGGAAGACTTAAATGTAGATAAAAGATCGATAATACAGAAGTTCCAACACATATATCTCTACCCCGGGGCTGGAGTCACATACTCACGAACATCTAAGGAGTACTACATACAAAGTCTGAAAGAAACATAATCTGTTTATCTCGGGTACAATGAGATGACAGCCAAATGTAAGGATAGAAGGGAGACGCCGGGCCAGCGGACGCCTGCAAGCTACCTCGGGTCACTCTGGACTGAAGGTTCGCCCCCGTGCTAATGCTGCTGCTGCTGCTCAATACCTGGACCTGTGCAAAAATGCACAGAGTGTAGCATCAGCACAACCGACCCCATGTGCTGGTAAGTGCCTAGCCTAACCCCGGCGAATTAGTGACGAGGCTAGACTGGACCTCACATAAACCTGTGCAATTATAAATATACAGCAGAAATCGAAGTACAAGGCAACTAACAGTATGGGAGGGGAAACATGTTGTGGGGAGCTAACAATATTAACAGTAAATCCAAAGTAATCAATCTAGGTGCAATTTAAAATTTAAGGCGAACAAGAAACTAATACCAACACTAAACACATTTGCATCAGTAACTGTTGCGGCGCGCAACCCGACCCTAACACATTTCAACACTGTTGCGGCGTGCAACCCGATCCACAATTATCACTGTTGCGGCGTGCAACCCGATCCACAATTATCACTGCTGCGGCGTGCAACCCGATCCACAATTATCACTGTTGCGGCGTGCAACCCGATCCACAATTCATCACTGTTGCGGCGTACAATCCGATCCACAATTATCGCTGTTGCGGCGTGCAACCCGATCCACAATGTCTACCTCTCAACCTTGCCCAAGCAACAGGCACAAATAAAAGGCAGGGAGTGAACAAGTATTTGGAAGGAAATCCCAACAAGGGTACACAACAACCAATAATAACCATGCAAGAGCAAATCGTTATCTCTCTTTTTCTTTCATTATCATATCCTAGTTCTCATTAGCACTCGTGGCCAGCTACAAGGCATTTCTCATCACATATACTCTCACCATTTGTGTTTCAGACCAAGCCAATGCTCCACGAAGTTCCACGATCGCAATATCCTTCACAAGGTGTTTACAACGCATAGAAGCCATCAATAAAGCATGGAAGGCATAAAAATATCCAAACAATCTACATATAAGGACTCACGGTCATGCTATACCCCAATGTATAGGAACTCGTCACCATGCCAATACATCGTACTCGATCATTTAGCAATTAGCAAACAAGACTCCACTCCTATTCCCTCAAGCTAGGGTTAAACCAAACACTTACCTCAACTTCCCCGGCCCATACAATCCTCCACAATCGCTTTCCCTCTCGAATTCGGCTCAACTCGACCAAATCTATGCAATAAGGACTTCATGATATCAATGTGTGCTAAACAAATCAACCCAATGACTAATTATAGCTTTTTCATCAATTTACCCCAAAAGGTCAAAAATGCCCCCGGGCCCACATGGTCAAAACCCGAGGTTCGAACCAAAACCCGTTTACCCATTCCCCCATGACCTCAAATATGTAAGTTATTTTGGAATCGGACCCCGAATTGAGGTCCAAAACCCTCAATTTTAGAAAACCTAGGTTCTACCCTAAATTCCCAATTTCCCCATTAAAATATTTGTTTTGAAGTTGAAATTATGTTTAAGGATGTTAAGGAGTTTAGAAAATCAGTTAGAAATCAATTACCAATCGTTTTGAAGAAGTGGAATCGTTTGAAAAATCGCCTCTTATGTTTTGGGTTTTGAAAAAGTGAAAAATGACTGAAAATCCCGACTTTATATACTGTGCTGAAGACTGGCGTGGACCGCACAAAAAAAGCACTGCGGCCGCGCCGAGGAAGGGAAGAAAAATGACTCTCTGAACCTACCCAGGGCGGACCGCACTGATTTGGTGCGCGGCAGCGCTGGTTGACCTAGAATTCACTGGCCCTCTGAACCTAGCCACGCGGACCGCGCAGAAATGCACCGCGGCCGCGCGGCTTCCAGCGCGGACCGCGCGGAAATGACCGCGGCCGCGCTGGGGGCCTGCAACACCTGGACCTGCAACCATCTGTATGTTTCTAGCCTAAGACCTCCCGGGACCTACTCAAAACTCACCCGAGCCCTCGGGGCTCCAAACCGAGCATACATATAAACTCAAAACATCCTACGGACTCATCTGTGCGATAAACTCACCCAAACAACATCATAATCATCAAATTAGGCCTCAAGACCCAGGATTTCCTTCCAATTTTCATAAAACATCAAGTTTAGAGTTTTTAGTCCAAAACACGTCAAACGACGTCCAAATTCAACCAAACTTTACAGAAAGTACTTAAGCCGTATATAAGACTTGTACCGGGCGTCGGAACCAAAATACGAGCCCGATACCACAGTCTTTTAATCAAATTTCATTTCCAATTTCCTTATTTATTTCCATAAAACAATTTCACACAAAAATTCATTTCTCGGGCTTGGGACCTCGGAATTTGATTCCGGGCATACGCCCAAGNCCCTGCTAGTTTTGTGAGGGCGTCTTTTGGCCTTTTGTAAAAAGTTTTGTAATATAACAATTGTAATGGAATGATTACCTTTTTCCTGTGTCTTTCCGGAGTTATTTTTTGTTTGCTATGCGGTGAAGTCCCTGGCTTTTCGGCCGCTCGTGTGTAGTGTTTTGGCGTAGTCGATCGTAGATCTTAAACTAACTCGAGCGAGGTCGAGTGTAAAGTAATTCGAGAGTTGTCGAATGTAAAGCAATTCGAGCGAGGTCGAACGTTAAGTAATTCGAGCGAGGTCGAACATTAAGTAATTCGAGCAAGGTCGAATGTTAAGTAATCCAAGCGAGGTCGAATGTTAAGTAGTCCGAGCGAGGTCGAATTTTAAGTAATTCGAGCAATGTCGAATGTTTAAAATGTTGTTTTATTTCATTCATTGGAGAATATCTTGGTGGAGTGTACAAAATGCTGCTTTATTTTATTTACTGGAGAATACTATACATGTTTGTTTCATACATATATTGGAGAAGTTTCCATGTATCTAGTACCTTCATCGTTCGGTCCGGAGAAGCAGTCGGCAGGCGGGGCGATGAACCATACTTGAACTTCAAGACGTCCCCTTCGTCGCCTCGTTAAAAACCTCCCCGAGAAAACCCAATTGGGACAAAACTCGGGTGAGGAAAAAAGAGTACGACTTGAGGGGCGTCCTTTTTCAGAAGTTGAAGTATTTTAGGTGGGCGACATTCCAATTGTTTTGTAGTAGTTTTCCTTCCATTGTTTCTAGTTGGAATGCTCCTTTGCTTGCTGCTGTTGTGATTTTGTATGGCCCATCCCAATTGGTTCCTAATTTGCCTTCTTTCGGGTCTTTGCTCGCTTGTGTTTTGGCCTTGAGAACATAGTCTCCGACTTTGAGTGGTCGTATTTTGGCTTTTTTGTTGTAGTACCTTTCTGCTTGTTGTTTTTGGGCTACCATTCTTACGTAAGCTATGTCTCTTCGTTCTTCTGCCTCGTCGAGGTCTTGTTTTCTGTTCTCGTCATTGATTTGTCCGCTTTCATAGGAGTATCTCAGACTAGGTTCCCCGACCTCAACAGGTATTATGGCGTCAGTCCCGTAGACTAGTGAATATGGCATTTCGCCTGTGCTCATTTTTGGCGTAGTGCGATAGGCCCATAGTACCCCTGGTAGCAATTCTGGCCATAATCCTTCGGCATCCTCGAGCTTTTTTTTCAAGATGTTCAATATTGTTTGGTTGGAGGATTCGGCTTGACCGTTACCGGCGGGATGATATGGCGTGGAGAGAATTCGCTTGATGTGACATTTTTCGAAGAACTCGGCGGTCTTTTTTCCGGTGAACTGGGTCTGTTGTCGTAGTTGATTTCTTTGGGGATGCCGAAGTGGCATATGATGTTTCTCCATATGAATGTGATAACTTCCTGTTCGCGTATTTTGGCGAATGCACCTGCTTCCACCCACTTGGAATAATAGTCAGTTAAAACTAAAAGGAATCGTGTGTTACCTCGTCCTGCTGGGAGGGCCCCGACAATAACCATTCCCCATTTGATAAATGGCCATGGTGATGTGACCGAGTGGAGGAGCTCACTTGCTTGGTGTATCATAGGGGCGTATTACTGACATTGCTCACACTTCTTGACGTAGTCGGCAGCTTCTTTCTTCATTGTGGGCCAGTAGTAACCTGCCCGAATGAGGCATCTGACGAGGGATCGGTTGCCGGTATGGGCACCGCAGTGTCCCTCGTGTACTTCTTCGAGGATGCGCCTCATTTGGTTCGGCCCTAGACATTCGCCTAGGGGACCCCAAATGTTCTTTTGTACAGATCGTGGTTGATGATGCTGTACCTGGACGCATGCATTCGAAGCTTTTTGGCTTCCTTTTTGTCCGATGAGAGCACTCCCTCCTGCAAGTATGTTATGATGCGGTTGTGCCAGTCCCAAGTCAAATTTACAAAGTGTACCTCGAGTTGGTCTATTGACGAGTGGAGGAGGGTGACCACGTTTTCTTTAGTGATGTTTTTGGTGCCTGCTGCTAATTTGGCGAGGCCATTTGCCTCGATATTTTGTGCTCGAGGTATCTGGTCGAGTTGACATTCATCGAATTCTGGTTGTAGTTTATGAATTTCTGCCTGATACTTTTGTAGCCTCTATTCTTTGACTTTGAAAGTCCTTGTGACTTGGTTGACAACAAGTTGTGAATCGCATTTGAGGACGACTCGTCGCGATCCATATTTGAGAGCCAGCTTTAGTCCTGCAATTACAGCCTCATACTCGGCCTCATTGTTAGTCATATCGGGGCACCGTATGCACTGGCGGATAACTTTGCCTGTTGAGACCTCGAGTACGAGTCCTAGTCTAGATCCTGACGCGTTGGATGTGCCATCGGTGTATAGGAACCATAGGTCGGGTTGCCCGAGAGGGGTACGAGAAGCCTCCTGCTCGACCTCAGGCATTATTTTGGCACTGAAGTCGGCGAGTACCTATAATTTTATTGCTGTTCGCAGCTGATATTTTATATAGTGCTCGCTTAATTCTATGGACCACTTGGCCAGTCTTCCCGACAATTCGAGTTTATGTAGGATGCTCCGCAGGGGGGAGGTCGTTACCGCTGATATGGGATGGTATTGAAAATATGGTCTAAGATTTCGTGAAGCTATAACCAATGCTAAGGCCAATTTCTCGAGGTGGGGGTACCTCGTTTCGGCGTCGACCAGGGTTTTGCTAATGTAATAAATTGGAGATTGCGTACCTTTGTTTTTGCGGACTAGCTCTGCGTTTACCGCAACTTCTGAGACGGCCAAGTATATTAGGAGGCGCTCGCCAAGTTCTGCTTTGACGAGCAGTAGGGGCGAAGACAAGTATGCCTTCAGTTCCCTTAAGGACTCGATGCATTCTGAATTCCACTGGAGCGCATTATCTTTTTTCAGCACGTTGAAGAATTTATGGCACTTGTCGGATGGCCGTGAGATGAACCTGGATAGGGTAGCTGTACGGCCAGTCAGTTTTTGCACCTATTTTTTGCTGGTTAACACTTCAGGTATCCCTTCAATGGCTTTGATTTGATCTGGATTGACTTCGATGCCTCTTTGTGACACCAAGAAACCGAGAAATTATCCCGAGGTTACGCCGAAGGCACATTTTTCGGGGTTCAATTTCATGCCGTACTGCCTTAATATACTGAAGGCTTCTTTCAAGTGGTCGATCTGGTCTTCTTTCCTTTTTGATTTCACCAACATGTCGTCGATGTAGGCTTCCATTATTTTTCCGAGTTGATCCTTGAACATCTTGGTGACCAACCTTTGATACGTTGCCCCTGCGTTCTTCAAACCGAATGGCATGACTCTGTAACAGTACGTCCCCTGATGGGTGATGAAAGTAGTTTTTTCTTGGTCCTCCTCCTCCATGAGGATTTGGTTGTAACCCGAGTAGGCGTCCAAGAAGCTTAACAATTCGTGTCCCGCGGTTGCGTCGATGAGCTGGTCGATGTGAGGCAATGGGAAAGAGTCCTTTGGCAGGCCTTGTTTAGGTCTGTGAAATCCATGCACATCCGCCATTTCTCGTTTTTCTTTTTTACCATGACCACATTGGCGACCCATTGGGGGTATTTTAATTCCCGGATGGAACCGTTAGCGAGTAGCTTATCCACTTCATCACTTACGGCCTCGTTGATTGAGGCGTTGAATTTTCTTCTTATTTGCCGTACTAGTGGGTAGAGCGGGTCGACGTTCAGCTTGTGTGTGGCAACGTCTTTCGGGATACCTGGCATATCGCTTTCGTTTCGCTGAGTCCCTGTATGTGGCCTGGACGACCCTTCCGCATGTCGAGGAGACGGTGGGATGGTTGTTCTGACGTAGGGTTGGTGTCTTTCTCAGTTGAGACGGGGGCTTGACTGATCTCTTCGACCGTCGTTACGACGATCTTTTCTCGTCTCCGTTTGAACTGATGTCAACCGTTGGGTCGGACCGTTAAGGTCGTCCTCTCGGCTCTCACCTCGGCACAGTAGGCATTGTGGATTTCTTCCCAAGTGGTGGGAGGGTATTTCATGAGCCTGGTTAATAACTTTTTGGTTGCTCTCGATCCGTTCCAGTTCAACCCATTCTGGAAAGCTGCTACCGCCAACCCTTCTGATACATTAAGTAGGCTCATTCTCACCCTGTTATGCCAGGCCAGGAAGTCCCTGAGTCCCTCGCCTGGCGATTGTCTAACGGAGAATATATCGTTTACCCTGGCCTCCGCCTTTTTAGCCCCAGCGTGGGCGGTGACAAACTTGTAGGCCATTTCCTCGAACGTTGTTATTGATCGTGCTGGCAGTTGTGAATACCAGGTTAAGGCTCCCCCCGTAAGGGTTTCACCAAACTTTTTCAGTAACACTGATGGTACTTGCTTCTTCGAAAGGTCGTTGCCCTTTACCGCTATGATGTAATGGATGATGTGATCTTCCGGGTCTGTAGTACCGTCATATATCTTCAAGTATGGTGGCATTTTGAAGGTCTTGGGAATGGCATGTGGAGACGCTTCCTTGCTGTACGGTTGTTCGACGAATCGGCCAACGTCTCGTTTTTGCAGCAACTTTGGGGCGCCCGGTATCTTGTCGATTCTTTCTTGATGCTCCCTCATCTGGTCGCGGAGTGCCTTATTTTCATTTTCCATTTCTTCCATTTTCTTCAAAATGGCTGTCAGTGCGTCATTACCTGCATCACCAGTGGTGTAATTGTTACCTGTTTGGGGTGTAGACTGTTTGCCAGTGATCGTTGTGATATCTGCTTGCGCAGTGTTTCTATTCTCCCTTTGAATGGGTTTGTTGAGTATGTTGTTCAGAGTACTCGTCATCCATTCTTCCAATAATTTTCTCACTGCTGGCGGTGCTTCCTCAACCGTGGATGTTGACGCTCCTCTCTCGCATGAAGCGGTTACACTTTCAAGAGGGAGAGGTGAGTCACTCCGCCTGAGCATAGCGTCTGGTGTCACATTCTTGTTGTTTTCCCTGTCATCCTCCTTGATGGTGTTCAGAATGTTAGTAGTGACACTTGATATTGCTTTCTGTCTTGCCTCTCCTTTTCCTGCCATCGTTAGTTTGTACAAACGAAGAAGAGATGGCTGTTTTTTTTATGATCTAGAAGGAATTAAAATTTCAACTAAAACCTCCCCACAGATGGCGCTAAATTGTTTGAGCAAAGAAGTGCTAAACCTTCTAACTAGACCAATTAATGATGAATTAAAAGGCGAATCTTAGTTGAACTTAATAAATTTCTAGATAAAATGGGATACTCGTGAGACGAGTAGTGCTCAAGAGCATTAAATGATGGATTTAATACTCTATGATTGACAATAAATATGACAACGTGAATATGCATAAATGTAAATAATGGCAATGAATGTAATGAGAAAGGATCTACCACCCAATTATTATATGATTAGGATGTTCCTTTTCTCTGTCAGCGACGTGGAAAAGTGATAAGTCAAGATGGGTGTGGACTCTTTGGATCTATGGATAAAGATTGAACAATGTGTGCTTCAATAATATCATGAACGAACAAGACAACTTTTGGATATTCTCTTTTGTGAGCCTTTACAATGTGTTCTTATCAGAAAGTGAAGAAGATCCCCTTTTTGTTTTCTATCTCTTTCTATTTATAAGGGATATTCCCCAGGAACCCTAAAAAGTACAACCTAAAGAATATCCAAAGGAATATTCTTTATGTCTACCTCTGAACCTATTCTACCGTTATTTTCTCACCTTGGCTGCCCGCTTTTGACACCAGCCTTTGTGATAGCAACCTTCAATCGTTATATCACGGTCGACCCCGTCATTTGTCTTACTTATCCGTTATCACCGGGTCGCCAAATTTGGACCTATACAATTAGTCCCTCCGCTTGTTGAGGTCGTGGCCTTGCACGCCTCGATGAGCGGACCTATTTGCCTTTGTTTCGGGAGAATTTGGCTGTTGCATTAGCCGGGTCGACAAAGGTCGAGAGAGCGACACAATCAGTGGAGTCATGATTGGTGTGGTTGCCATGGGGTGACGTCATAGCCACGCACGTCATCACTACGCGCCTTCCCGAGACAGCGTCTGCGCGCTTGTCGCTTTGGTTTTGGTGCCGTTGACAATTTTTTGCCTCGATTCTCGCGCCATCCAGCCCTATAAATAGGTGGGGTTTCGTTTTTCAGAAGTTTCCACCATCCCTTTCCTTGCATGAACACTGTTTTCTTTCGATCTTCTTTGCCAGCTTCAGTTCTTGATTTTTCTCTCATGATTCCATATCTCTCCTTCTTACCTTAGTCTTTTCCTCCTTCTTCAGGTTCAGTAGCGTACCTTTTATCGTCGACATGTCACACACCCTTCGTTGTCACGATGAAATTTCCGATGCCACTCCGTTGTCGGTGGCTCCTCCTTCCGGCGGCGAGGATTTCGTGGTTGAAGAGGATGAGAGCTTTCCTACCGTGGAGGAGATAGTTCTTAGAAACCCCTTGTCCAGAAGCGATTTTCATAAGGAACCTGCTCCCGCTCCCGTTCAGGTGATCTCCGAAATCGGGCCGTCTCATATAGTTGAGTTCCGATCTACTTATCGTATCCCTTCTCACGTCGAGATAGTTCCGGCTGGTGGCGACATCGTGGAGGTCCATCGACCTGGGTACTGTGCCTTTTATGTCTACCCTTTCTTAATTGGTTATACTCTCCCACTTCTCCCGCTTGCAGAGGAATTCTGCCGATTTTACTACGTCTGCCCAGCACAACTATCCCCGTATTGGTATAAAGCTTTCCTGATGCTAACAAAGTATGCGGAATTGGCCGGTTGCGAGGTCGATATCCGCCACCTACTATACTTGTTTTCACCAAGCTTTTACAGAGGCACTATGATACACCTGCGACATCGCGGGACCAGAGGGCTGATAGTTGGAATGGACGACCGGACGAATCGGAGGTTTTGGCACAAGTACTTCTTTATCAAAACCGAACACTTGGTATCGGACCCTGCTGGATTTCCCGAGCAGTGGAACCATAATCGTAGGTGTTGTTGGCATGCACTTGTTGTCTTCTTTTCGTCCCTTCGTTTTTCATTTATTTGTGGTTTCTTTGTGTTGTTTTATTTTTTAGCTGAGAGGCGTGCACCCTTTCCCGTCTTTCGGTATTGAAGACTGGGTGGCTAGTGTTACCTCACATGGCGAGTATTCAAGATTGGGCGTTTTTCTACAAATGTTTTGGACCGAAGGCGTCGTCTAGTAAGTGTTACTTTAAGAGCGTTTTTCCTTAAATAGAACTTACGTGGCGTTAGTTAAGTGAGTTTCAAATATCAAATAATTATTTAAAAAAAAATGAGAGCAGATTTCTCCTGCCACAAAGCAGGATATGTAAAGAAGAAAGAAGCTCAACCGTGCAAAAGTCCTCTTATGAGTCAGTACTCATTACTGCTACAATAGTAAATACATAAAGTGGCTTTTTGTATCTCATCAATAAATTGGGGCCCACTCTATTTGGGGTCCACACGGAGCCATTTGGCAGAGTCAAATAGTCAAACCACCAGTTGTGATTTGTGAATTATGAATGTGATTTCTTCTAACTTCTAAAGCTTCTTTTCAAACTCTGCACTCATTTACAGCCTGTTTATGAGGGATTTTACAAACTTTTTGTTGAGATATTTTTCTTTCTTGTTGAACATTGTCTTCATTGAGCTAGAGAGCAATGGTAAAATTGTCTCAATGTGATCTACAAATTACGGGTTTAAGCTATGGAAGGAGCCACTAATGCTTGCATTAGGGTAGACTGTCTACATTACACTCCTTGGTGTGCGACTCTTCCTCGAATCATGCCTGAACCTGAGATACTTTATGCACCAGACTGCCTTTTTCTTCAACATTATTTCATTGTTATCGTTTGTTGTCCGAGAAAAAGATTTTTTTGGTTCCCATCAGATGTTCAATATATGTATTGGGACTGTGATCTGGATTCGCGCTGCATGGGAAAAATCAGGAATAGTCTAAATTTCTTTTAAGCCATCGAAATGACAAAATTCTGGTAGGAAGCACTTCCACCTTTAGTAAACTTTAGGAGGAGCGAATCCAAATTAGTTGGGTACAATACGAGCGCTGACATCGGACGGGACGACAACAACAACAACAAACCCAGTGTATTCCTACAAGTAGAAGTCTGGGGAGGATAGTGTGTACGCAGATTTTACCCCTACTTTTAAAAAGACAGAGATGTCGTTTCCCATCCGTTGGGACGAAAAAAGATAAATTTGACCCATTTTCTTGAGTAAAAGATGGATTCACTTTTTAGTTACTGCATGAATAACTTAAAGATTGTTAAAAGGATAAAAGTGAAAAGGTAAATCATAAATGTTTAACTTTTGAAAAACAAAAAGTTAAGGGCCTTTTGGAAAAAGATCCTTTACTCTGCAGCTATAGCCTATAAATACACCAAAGAAGAGATCAAACTTGGCCACAACACCACAAATATCAAACTCAAAATCTTCATTCTCAAGTCCCAACTTTTAACATATCTTCATATTTTCTCTGGATCAGTTTACTTCTCTCTTTTAGTTTCTTCAACCTTATTTTTGTTAATTCTCAAGAAAAGGGGCAATTTTTATAGTACCCCTTTTCCCCTTTTTGTTTTCTATTTTCTACTACATCACTTGTCTATCTTAGGAAGTTAATTTCTTGAATTTGTTTTATAGAGTTCAAGAAACCATGAACAAAATTCAAGAAAACATGTGCAAAATTCAAGAAAACATGTCTTACAATTATGATGAGGCTGCTCAAATTAGATCTTCTCTATCTCAAATTCTCTTAACAAGTAGTACCAATACATTAGACTCAATCTTTTCTCATTGCCAACAACAACAAACAACAACGGTTACGTCTCAGTCCCGAACAATTTTTTCTGACTGCCAAGAATCAAATAATCAAATGGCTACTAAAAATGTTTTTGAGCCTCTAGGTTCTTCCGTCTATAGCAATAACAACTACACCTCAGTTCCAGACAATTTAGGTTCGTCAGTCTACCTTAGACAAAAAGATTTGTTACAAAAATTTTGGGAAGAAAATAGAGCAAATGGTACAAATCCAACAACTTCCACACAAATCCCACATCAAAATACTTCTTTACATTCAGGAAATTATGTTTGTCCAAGTAAAAAAAAGTTATATAGAGGAGTGAGACAAAGGCAATGGGGAAAATGGGTGGCTGAAATAAGACTACCTCAGAATAGAATGAGAGTTTGGCTTGGAACTTATGAAACTGCTGAGGCTGCAGCTTATGCTTATGATAGAGCTGCATATAAACTTCGAGGCGAATATGCACGATTAAATTTTCCAAATATTCGCGATGATACGAGCATGTTAGGGTTTGGAGATAGTACAAAGATGAATGCTGTGAAGAATTCTGTGGATGCTAAAATTCAAGCTATTTGCCAGAAGGTTAAAAGAGAGAGAGCTAAAAAGGGTGTCAAGAAAATAGTTGAAAGTGATAAAAAAGTTGAAAAAAATGTGGATTTGGAGTCATCTTCTTGTTCTTCTTCAATTGTTTGTAATGAGAGTTGGAGTAATAGTGATGTGATTTCTCAAAGTACTTCTGAAGATGGATTGTGGAAAAGTGAGAATTCGCCTTGTTCTGTTCTTGATGACCCTCACGTGGGGCCCAAGAACGACGATCCCAACTGTTATATCACTAGTATCACACATCAGTTCGAAAGGCCAATGATGGAATTGGAGTTTGAAGATTGTTCTCTTGCAAGAATGCCTTCTTTTGATCCCGAGTTGATATGGTCGATTTTGGCTAATTAGAAGTTATATCGACTTACTCTTCACGTGACTTGAACCTTCAACTTATTCAGAATCTTGTCTTGAGATCTAGGGAGACCATTTTATGTTGTTGACAATGTAAATGGTTAATTTTGAAGAATGTGTAGTTATTTAGTTATGATTTCTTTTGTCAAGTTGAGCACTATTAGTCTCTCTTGGCCTGACTTTTGTTTCTCTATGGGATGAACAAAGAATATTATAAGCTGTTCATTACCAGTTTTACGTATCAGTATTATTGGGAATTTTGCTTAATTCTAATAAAGTTTGCATCTTTTAAATCATAATGTATGTTACCCTATTTTTAGCTTGGAAAGGAATGATCTTTTATGAATGAAAGTTTAAATTCCTTTTCATCATTCATCATTATGCTTTTAGTCTCAAATTAGTTGAGATTGGCTATACACATCATTTGTATCTATTTTATTCGATTCGAATCACATGTCTCAACAAATCCAATATAGATTTATCTTATCTCCACTGGCGATGCAATATAATTGTTACGCCATAAGCGCAATTTAATCTATAAAAAGATATTTGTCTTATTATTCAGATTACTAATTTCACTTCTTACATGTGATATTAGATGAAAATTATTTTACGGAAGGACGAATTTTTTTTTTTTTTTGAAAGTAAGTGTGAAGAAGAACAACGCCACATCTTTCGAATGTGGGATTGAGCCTTTATTTCCATGATTTTTACCCATTTTATTGACGTTAAGCCGCAATTATAAATATATTTTGTTCTTCCTTTTCTTTTGTTAACGTGTATATCTTTGACTACTAGTCTAAGAAATCCAAAGAAAAAAGAAGAAGAAGAGATGGTCCCAAGTCTTGTTGTGAATTAATGTGATCCACTAAGTGCAAAATAGGTGATGGTGATGCCACAGTATAGCTTGTCTGACTTATAATATAACAACAATATAAAGAACTTGTTGGGGCATCCCTCATCTCTTAGACTTGTCACTGTTTGATAATGTCACTTCAATTATTTGTCCAGCTATTCATCATCTTACCTAAAATGCACAAAAGTTACTAGCTTATCTTGCTCTTTTTTGGTAGAGGAAGATCCACGATATATATATATATATATATATATATATATATATATATATATATATATATATATACAAGTTTGTGATCAAAGACGAATATAGGATTCGAAGTTTATGGGTTCCTGGAGCAACCTCAAGTAAATATACAATAAGTAATTGGGAAATTACCAGCTATGTCCATTTATAAGTTGCTCATTACAAAAATTGGTCAATTGATAAAATATTACTAATATTAGCCAAATTAGCCAATTAGCTATTTGTAGCAAAAAAATATCAAATTTTTGCTTTGTTTTGAGTGGGTATTATTAGAATAGATTAGGCACAACTTAAGGAGCTTGAATCTCAGTTTTGGGATGATTTGGTGAAGTTTTGAGGCGGTTTGAATTGAAAATTCGAAGTAAAAGCCGAACATGAAAAAAAATGATATGTGTATCATATATGTATCATATTTGTATCAATTGTGTATCACATGTATATCCATGTATACATGTGTGTGTGATACATGCGTGATACATGTTTGATACATGTGTCGCAGAAGTACTTTTTTTGAACTCGATTTAATTACGAATTTTGATACAAAACCAGTCCAAATCACCTCCAATCTTCCTCAAATTTTGTATATTGACTTATCTATNGTCATTCTTTGATGAGTTTGTCGTCATCTTTGGATTAAATTTTCATGTTTGTTCCTTTTCTTTGCTATTATATAGTTTGGTGAAGCTTGATTTACAGTACCCATGTGAGCATGCTAATTGTTCTGATTTTCTGTTACCTTAGTTATTTTCTTGTATATGGAACCCTGTAAATCGCTCTCACAGGCCTTATTCGTTAGAGTCGATATGTGCTTCTTCTATGATACATGAGTAAAAGTTGTATATGAAATTCAGTGAAGTGTGAAAGTAGTCAATCGTTGGATTATATTCTTAAGAAAACTGTTGATGAAAGTGAAGATGGGTTGGTAAGTTTGGCATTGATACGTTCGTTTTCACGGATGAGGTCTCGTTTGGGTTTGGGAGCGTCAAAGCAGAAAGAGATATCAGATGATACTATACAAGTTGTTGCTGAAACTTTAAAAGCTTTTTCTTTTCTTATGATTTCGGAAGATGGGTCTTGTTGCTTGGTTTTTTTTTTAGGTTGCATTCTTCTGGTTGTGCCTTGAGAATTTGAAATATTACTTTTTAGTGTAGGCTTTAATAAAGGTTTTTCTTTGGTGTCAAGTTCTTTGTTTTGTACTTGCTTTTTTTTAAAAGAGATCAAATGTTAAGTCGTCTCCGCCATTTTAATTTGGTGATGCTATTTGTTTTGTTGAATTTCGTTAAACCAATTTAGGGGCCAGTGCGTGTTAACTTTGTCCAATGGCTGAATATTGTTTTGTTGGTTCTGTGTTTTGCGTGATATTTGTCACGCCATTTGATTGGCAAGATTTGTGTTGCATTCATCCTATTGCTGTGATTTTTTGTCATTTTGTGGCAAGTGCTGGTACTGGCCATATCTAGAACAGTTTGATTCATTTTATTTTGAGCCATCAGCTCGTTAAGCTGTAAATAATTCATACTAGTTTGCTAATATTTAAAGAGCTAGTTACAATTGCATATCTATCATTCACGGTTACGATTTCAAAAATTGAGCATCTGTAGTTTGCTTTAGTTGAGTACAATCCTTTGAAATTAGACTTCGAGGCGTGCCATTTAGCAAATTTCCATGGCCCTCGCAAAGTTAACAACGCTAGTTGCTTTAGGCGTGTTATTTAATAATATTATCTTCCTAAATTCGGGTGTGCATTTCATGCAACCCAAATCCAAATCCCAAAACGTTGAATAAGAGGTGTCGAGGATCCGGGTGCATTTCATGTGACGTGATCCAAGAACACGCTCTTAAACGGCGTTCACTTTCGTAAAAATAACTGAAAGCGGTGAATAATCTTAAAAGTGCACTATAGGTTTGAACATGTACAAAAATTAGATTTTTAGCCATTTATAATAATTTAAGCGACCGTGCTAGAACCACGGGATCCGGGGGTGTCTAACACCTTCCCTCGGGTCAACAGAATTCCTTATTCAGAATTTCTGGTTCGCAGACTCCAATTGGGAAGTCGAATTTTTCCTCGATTTGGGATTTAAATTAAACCGGTGACTTGGGACACCAAAAGCCAATCCTATCCCAAGTGGCGACTCTAAGAAATAAATAAATAATCCCATTTCGAATAATGTCACTTTAAATGAAAAAACTCCCTTATACATTATCCTTCGGGGTAGGTGTGTAAAAAAGGAGGTGTGACAAATATCTGGCATGAATTGGCCTAAACATCGATCCAATGTGTCCTATATGCAGAAATAATGAGGAAGAATCTATAGCCCACATTTTCTTTAGCTGCAAGGCGACTAAATTTTTTTGGGATAATCTTGGGTGGCATCAATACTATAAGGCACAAGGTGATCACTGGCTGAACCAACTGAAAGCTTATAACTACCCAGTCAGAAATAATTTTATAAATTGGGACCTCTTCTTTCCTTTTGTTATTTGGTACACTTGGATAAATAGAAACAATAACAACCAAAACAACACGACTACTCCCATCAATGATGACTTTATTATTCAAAAGGCAACTAAGTATAAACTCCTCACTGAAAAAAGTATGTACACTCCTCCAAAAATTCCCATCAAAATTGCATGGCAAAAACCACCAAAAGGTTGGTCAAAACTAAACATTGATGCTAGCTTTGACAGTGTTACACAAAAATGTGGTCTGGGAGATATTTTCAGGGATGCAAAAGGACACTGGATTGTGGGATTTGGCAAACCATCATATGCAAGCGGATCACTAGAAGTGGAGATAAAAGCTCTATTAGAGGGAATGGCTGAGGAATGGAGAATGTACCCGCTTATAATAGAGACGGATTCTGTGGAGGTTATCCAATCCATCTTACATGGCAATAGGTTATATGACGATATTGTTAATGAATGTAGGTGGTTAATGCACCAACAGAAAGAGATAATCCTCCAGCACACATTCAGGCAAGGGAATAGTGTAGCTCATCACATGGTAAGAAAGGCTAAGGATCAATTGGAAGGCAAGAACACTTTTATTGAGGCTCCATCTTATGTAAAATATTTTGTGGAAAAGGAACTACTAGAACAATATGTTTTTGAGAAATTTCGATCTTATGATGCTTGTAACACTCTAGCAAGCCTAGGTAATCAAAGTGTCCTTAGGGACACCAAGTATGCGTACAATGTACTGGACCCTACTTAATTATTAATATATATATTTCCTGTTTGCTAAAAAAAAAAAAGTTGTAACCAAAGATACTTTGTTGCTAGAATACCTCGATCCATCCGAGTTTGAATAAAAATATTTGGCACTTCACCGCTACATAAATTGAGTGCATTCAAATTCAGAAAGGAAAGCACACAAAATCGGAGGAAACTTGTTCATGGCACACCCATGTTTATCTTGTTAAAATTCACGGGAATGTATAGGAAAAGTGTGTCTTTAGTTTAAAAGTTGGTGCTTAACAATGAAGGGACACAACTATTTAGAAAAGGCACAATATTAATTAATATTTCTGTAGGTATTTATTTAATTATTGTTATTATTAATTTTAAAAGGGTATATTGATAATTTAACTTTTTAGTTTGGAGCTTCCCATTTTTAATATAATATAGATATAGATATAGATAGATAGATTATTTGAAAAGCTCTTTCCTTAGTACTTGATTTTTTTTTTGGACCAATCTTTAAAAATTTCTTTTTGAAGTGTAAAAATATATTTAACTAGATAAAAAGATTAAATACTTTTTTACGAGAGACTTCAATTAAGTTTTGAAAAAAAAAATTCAAAAATGGTAACTGAAAGAGGAGTGCAGGAGACAAATGTGTAATAATTTGGTAAGTAAGCTTTTCGTAAAGATATTTTTGCCCTGAAAATATTATTTTTCTGTACTGCAATCTATTTCTTAGGAGAAACTACAAGCTTTTATTTCCTCTTGCGGGATAAAAATTGTTATATTACTACTGCCGCTCAAAATTAGTTACTTTATTTGCAGAGAAGATTCACCAAACGTCTTATAAGTCTCACTCTTATTATTTGAAAAAGATAAGCAAGTTTATAATTACACCCTTTGATTATTTGGCGCAAAAAGAGTGAATTATTTTTCCCAAGGCTATGAACCACTCCCTATTTGCGTGAATGGGGAAGACGGTGTGATCTTGAGGAGAGGCACGCCGAAGCCTAAATTGGATGCAATAATTCCAAGTCTTGGGCAACATAGTTAATAGAAGAATTAACGAAAATATAGCTGCCTACTAACCGCCTAAATTAAAATTAGCTGGCAAAAATATAATATACGTATAATTTATATGTTAATTATATATGATTAACGGAAAATGGTCATATATATCCCTCCACTAGTTAAAATAAGCTAGATCTGTCCTCTGTTATACTATTTAATCAAAATTGTCCCTACCGTTCAAGTCTCTTGTTCAAAATACCGCTCTGCTGTCAAATTCCAATTTTAAATTATGAAAAGTCACGTGTCAGAGTCTTATTGGCTAAACTAAACCCACTGCTCCTTTTTCTTTGACCTAGTCGACCCGCCCAAATAATCCGACCACCCGGAAAAAAACCCTAAAAAAGTGCAATCTCTCTCCAACCTCACCTTTTCCTTCTTTCTTCAACAACTCATTTATCCATTTATCCCCATAGTATTTGGAGGAAGAAGGATCTGTTTTAATGTTGAGATGAAGAAGGATCTCTTTTAATGTTATTACATTTCAAAGAGAATATTAAGAAGATTTTTCATCAATTCAAACAAATAAAAACTTCAAAAGATTTGGTTTAAATGGTGGAAAATGCTACAGAATATGGAAGTGCTTATAAGAATGGGGAAATTCACTGGTATAACAGAATTAGCTATCCAAGCAGATGCAGCCAACTATGTGCAATTTCAAGGTGTCGGCCTGTTTCAACACAATTAATAATTGACACTCCTGGAACTATACAAAAGTGGGTCACAACAAGAAAAATGGGCATGAGTGCATGGAGATTCTTGTCTTTGATGAAGAGGACCACACGTTTGCAGATATAATTGATTCTCTATCGAAAATTACTATAGTTCCTTTGATTTTTTTGATAGTTATACATGTGTTTCTTTTTTAAATCAATTTTCTTTCTGTATTAGTTAGTGTGAATCGTTTAGATTTAGTGTTTAGTTTCATAGATGAATGGGAGCACTGAGCTTAATGAGCTAATTATCTGAATGTTAAATTTTCGATCTTCATTTTTTGAGGAATTTGCCCTGTAGTATTTAGAGGAATGAGTTGTTCGAAAGAAGAAAGAGTGAGGTTGGGAAGATGACTGGTGAGAGATTTGGGGTCGACTGGGTCAAAGAAAAGGAAGGAGTGGGTTTAGTTAGCCAATAGGACTTTGACACGTAACTTTTTATAATTTAAAATTAGAATTTGACGGCAGAGGGGTATTTTGAACAAGAGACTTGAATGGTAGGGACAATTTAGATCAAATAGTATAATGGCGGACAGATCTAGCTTATTTTAGCTAGTAGAGGGACATATATGACCCTTTTTCGTATGATTAATATATAATTTATGTATACCGGCGAGAAAAAATAAACAATAAAGCTAACCAGCTATTTTTGTATAATCAGCATGAACCAATTAGGAAATAAACCCAAATGTGGAAGTTTCTAGAGGCAAATGTGATGATGTGAACAATCCAAAAACGTTATATTCAATGATAAGGGCTTTGATAAATGGCTACACATGGTAAGCTAGCTAATTAGCTCACCCACCATTTTTATTAACCTCTCAATTGATAAAGATGTTTGGTATTAACACAATTTGGCCGCCCTTTTGACTATTAAGCAAGTAAAGATGAATTCGACTATTCGAGCGCGTTCGTGTCTCTTTCATGGATTAAAATTTAACGACCATTCGATGTTATTATCTCCCAATTAACCCCACTAGTGAGAGTCTATTAGAGAATTTTCTTGAGTATGAGTACTATTGAAGTGCATGAATGAAGCCTTGGGTAGTTAGGGGTCACTTAGCAATTTAGAAAGTTAGAAGGACTAATTAGTTAAGGTAGCTAGAGTCTGTTATAAAAGCACTGTTAAGTGCCAAAATGTAAAGATACAATTCATTTTTTCTAATACACCATCCCTTCTTCCTCTCTTCTCTCTGCTCTCCTTTCTTACAGAATCTGTGCCCTAGATAGCAATGGAGCTCATCTAGTCTACATGTTGCCCGATTAGCTTAGCTTAGGATTCTACAAATTAACATGGTATCAGAGCAACGCTCCTAAAATTAGAGTGTTCTCCGACGAGTTCACGGCGAGATTACGGTGAATTGACAGAACTACTAGAAAATTGACGATCACGGAACTCGAAACCTATAAAAATGGCAGGTATTGAAGTAACGCAGCTGGAACACAACCATCCGCTGTTTCTCCATGCGTCAAATGCTCCAGGACTAGTTCTAGTGCCAATTAAGCTCACAGGGCAAGAAAATTATGCACTGTGGAGCAGGGCAATGAAGCTAGCCCTTAGGGGAAAGAGCAAGCTTGGTTTTGTAGACAAAAGTTGTATGAAAAACATGTATAGAGGTGAGTTGGCAGAACAATGGGAGAAGTGTAATGCGATTGTGCTGTCATGGATAGGTAGTAAAGTGGCGAATGAATTGATTCCAAGTATCATGTTTGCATCAAGTGCAAAGAAGGTGTGGAGGGACTTTAAGGAAAGGTTTGACAGATGTAGTCTCACTAGGGTCTATCAGTTGTGGACAAAAATTGCATCGTTAAGACATGGTATGAATTCTGTAACCACATACTATTCAAAAATGAATGATTTGTGGAATGAATTAGACATACTAGCACCAAAACCAGGCTATGATTGTGAGGAATCTAGACCATCTCTTGAACATCTATTACACCAGCGTTTGTTACAATTTCTTATGGGTCTAAGTAAAAGCTATAGTAATGTGAGGAGTAATGTATTGATGAAGAGGCCTGTAGTCAGTGTAAATGAAGCCTATGCCATAGTGACTCAGGAAGAGAGTCAAAGGGCTCTAGGAGTGGCTGATATGAACAAAGATCTACTGACTATGATGGCAGGGAGGCCTCAATATAACAAACCTAAGAAGATAGGAATGGTATGTGAACACTGTGGTTATAAATGCCACTTGAAGGAAAATTGCTACAATATAGTAGGATATCCAACAGATTTTAAGAGCAAGAAGAAGACTCATGTTGCAGGAGGAGGCAGGACATTTGCTAGCAATGCAAATGCAGAAGATACCAGCAACTCTAAGAGTCAATCACAAGGACATTACCTGACACAGGAGCAGTACCAGCAAATTGTTGAACAAACCTACAGGTTCAAAGTGTTCCACAAACATGGCAAGTATTGTTTCATTAATGTCCAATGCCATAGAACAGGATAGGATAGTGGATACAGGTGCTACTCATCATATAACCTGTAATAAGGATTTACTAGATACACTTAAGATGATAGATGGTTATAGAAGTGTACAATGGCTTACAAGGAAGACTTCAAACATTACATATACAGTGAATGCAAAGATTCTAGGAAACTAGAAAGTGAAGAATGTCCTCCGTGTACCAGATTTTAAATTTAATTTGCTATTAGCGTCATAGCTCACAAAAGACCTCAGCTGTTTAGTTGCATTTTCCCCTGATTTCTGTGTGTTGCAGGGGCTTTACAGTGTTAATGTATTGGGGATTGATAGAGAACATGAAGGATTATACGTAATAAAGCAAATGGAAGCAGAAAACAAGGCATTGGTGGCGGAAACAATTACAAAGGAAAATGCAGAAACAGTTTTATGGCATTACAGAATGGGACATGCTTCAATAAGATCTTTGCAGCACTTATCAGTCTTGAAGAATAAAATCAGCAGTATAGAAACAGGAAATTGTGATGTATGCCCTCTTTCAAAACAGTGTAGACTACAATTTCCAACTAGTGTTTCAAACTCAACTGCTATCTTTCAACTTCTTCATTTAGATGTTTGGGGACCATACAAGGTTCCAACCTATGGCAAGAAACAATATTTTGTTACAATAGTAGATGATTACAGTAGATACACCTAGGCATGTCTAATATAGTTGAAGTGTGAAGTGTGTGTAGTTTCAAAAAACTTTCTGCTGATAATATACAATCATCTTGGTGTTAATGTCAAGTACTTAAGATCTGACAATGGAACAGAATTCTGTAATACACAATGTGATAGCTTGTTCGCTTCTTATGGTATTATTCATCAAACTAGTTGTCCCTATAAACCACAGCAAAATGATACAGAAAGAAAGCACAGGCATATCTTAGAGGTGGCCAGAGCATTTAAATTTCGAAGTGGAGTCCCTATAAGATTTTGGGGTGATTGTGTTAAGACTGCAGTTTATGTGATCAATAGACTACCTACACTAGTTCTGAAAGGAAGAACTCCCTATGAGCTGTTGTATGGGAAAGAACCTAAGGTGGATCACCTAAGGGTATTTGGTTGTCAATGCCACACAACAACTTTGCCCAAGGGAGATAAGTTTGCACCCAGAGCTAGGAAGGCAGTGTTCATTAGCTACTCAGAAACACAAAAGGGATATAGACTGTATGATCTTGAACAAAAATCCTTTTTTGTAAGCAGGGATGTAGTGTTTCAAGAAGGCAGATTTCCTTTCAAGGATACAAGTGTTGAATCAGATGACATGTTTCTTCAACAGCCCATTTCAGCAGAAGAATACATTCCTAGTTCACCACCTATACAAGCTGTGGGTCAAGAAGATACTACTTTACCTATGAATCGAGATGCAATTGATTCTCTTGCAGTTGATGATGACTTGGAATCAGAAGAAGTAGAGCCAATCTCTACAACACTGGAGCAGTTGAACTTACCAGATACTCAAGGCTCAACACTTGGTGAGGTGTCAGGAGAGGTTCCTCCTGTTGAGCCAGTGTCTGCACCAACTACAACTGACTTACCTGCACAACCAACTCTAAGAGAACCTAGATAGACAACTCCTCCCATATGGATGAAATACTATGTGACTTCTACAAAGTTGTCTGGGAACTGCAGATTTCCAATTTCAAATCATGTTAGGTATGGTCATCTTACCACAACATATCAAGCCCATTTACAAGCTTTTTCAGTCTTAGTGGAACCTAGATCCTTCAGAGAAGCAACACAGGATCCACAGTGGATAAGCAAAGTGTCAATGGATATTTAAAAATCGACTAAACCGATCGAACCGTACCGAATCAGCTTTTAGGTTTCTTTTAATAAAACCATAGGTTTTTATATAAATCTATAACCGTACCGATAATTAGGGTATATTTTTTATTTTATGAAAATAAACCAAAAAAATACCAAAGCGTACCGAATAAATTTACATGTGAAAAATATATTTATATATTAAGTTTAAAAATAACAAAACATTAAATTTGCCTTGGGTCTTGGAATTATGAAAACAACTACAAGCCAAAAGGTAATAAACTCAAAATCATAGTTCTCAAACCTACTATGCTACTTCAATTGTAATTAAATTATTTTTAGCATATTCACTATCAAGACACAAGATATTGTAGCGATTATGAGTAGCAAACTACAATGTATGATTATGTTTTCTTTCGTATGATTTAGATTTATTTTTTGAATATTTAATCTTCTATAGACTTTATTCTTGAGTCCCAGACCCAACTTGGTTAATATCTTTCTACTCGTGTGATTTATATTTTCTTTATATTAATTTACTTAGTTTCTTTTACGCTGTTGTAGAGTAGTTGATGGATCTATACTCTAGCCATCTTTCATATTTTCTTAATTTTTCACCCTTTAAAATGCAAAAATTTCAAGAGAGTATTGCTAAGTCCTATAAAAGTACGTACATTATTGCATTCTACATCTACTAGTGACTTTTACATGACATTTAAAAAAATACCGAAAAATAATCAAATCGTACTGATACCGAAGAGAAACCGATATGATTGGGACGGTTTTGAAAAGTCTAATTTTTGTTATACATAATAGAGTAACCGAAAAATTGGTATGTTACAAAATTTATAAAATAACCGGCCAAACCGAACCATTGCCACCCCTAAGCAATGGCATAGGAAATACAAACACTAGAAGACAATAACACATGGGAAATTGTTGACCTGCCCATCGGGAAGCAAGCCATAGGCTCAAAATGGGTCTACAAAATAAAATAGCTCAAAATGGGTCTACAAAATAAAATACAAGGCAAATGGAGAGGTGGACAGGTTTAAAGCTAGATTGGTAGCTAAAGGTTACACACAACAGGCGGGACTAGATTATCATGGAACTCTCTCACCTATAGCTAAAATGGTTACAATGAGAACAATTATCAGTGTTGCTGATTCCAAGGGTTGGCCATTGATTCAAATGGATGTCAATAATTCCTTTCTCCAAGATGACCTCACTGAAAAAGTTTATGTGGCTTTACCTCTGGGATTTCACTAACAGGTGGGGGGGGGGGGTTAAGGTGTGTCCATTGTTTAAATCCCTCTATGATTTGAAACAAGCCTCGACGCAATGGAACATTAAGCTTACAAATGCTTTGCTGCAAGATGGATACTCTTAGAGCTCACATGATCATTCACTCTTTACCCAGAAAAGTGGCAAGAACATTGTGATCATCCTGGTGTATGTGGATGATTTGTTGATAACTGGGAATTCTCACAGTATGATTACAAAAGTCAAGCAGACTCTTCACCACAATTTCAAAAGTGAAAGATTTGGGGGAACTTAGATCTTTTCTTGAGATAGAGGTATTGAGATCACAAGGAGGAGTTGTATTGAACCAGAGGAAATATGCCATGGAGCTTATTTCAGAGGCAGGTTTGAGTGGATGCAGGCTAGTTGCAACTCCAATGGAACTCAATCATAAGCTGACTACTGTGGACTATGACAACCATGCTGGGAACACAAGAGATAAGCTATTGGAGGATGCTGGAAGCTACCAAAAGTTGATAGGAAAGCTGCTTTATTTGACCATCACAAGACCAATGTAAGTTTTGCTGTGCAAGTCTTGAGTCGATTTATGCAGAATCCTAAATAATCACATATGGATGCAGCCTTGAGATTGGTGAGATACATCAAGGGATCTCCAGGATTGGGTGTATTGTTGAAGAAAGGTGAGACAAACAACTTAACAGTGTTTTGCGACTCAGATTGGGCAGCTTGCTCAAATACTGGAAGGTTGACCACAGGGTACATTTGTCAAAGTAGGAGACTCCTTGCTGCCTTGGAAGTCCAAGAAGCAACAAACTATCAGCAGAAGCTCAACAGAAGCAGAATATAGAAGCATGGCTGCAGTAGTTGCAGAGGTAGTTTGGATGGTTGGATTGCTAGAAGAACTGGGTAACTATGTGATAAAACCAATGTATTTACACTGTGATAGCAAAGCTGCTTTGCAAATAGCAGTCAGTCCCATATTTCACGAGAGAACCAAGCACAGAGAAATTAATTGTCATTTTGTGAGGGAAAGGATCAAGACAAGGCTCATCACCACTGAATATGTATCCACCAAACAACATTTGGCAGATTTGATGACTAAAGGGTGAGGAGCTGCTCAGCATCATCTATTATTGTCCAAGTTGGGAGTGTTAGATGTCTTCCACTCTCCAGCTTGAGGGGGAGTATTGAAGTGCAAGAATAAAGCCTTGGGTAGTTAGGGGTCACTTAGCAATTTAAAAAGTTAGAAGGACTAATTATTTAAGGTAGTTAGAGTCTGTTATAAAAGCACTGTTAAGTGCCAAAATGTAAAGATACAATTCAGTTTTTCTAATACACGATCCCTTCTTCCTCTCTTCTCTCTGCTCTCATTTCCTACAGAATCTGTGCCCTAGATAGCAATGAAGCTCATCTAGTCTGCATGTTGCTCGATTAGCTTAGCTTAGAATTCTACAAATTGACAAGTACAATCTCACAAACACTGGCTAATGCAGTTCGTTTGTTTGTTTGCTTTTGCATATCTAATTATTAAAATATTGTCTCCAGAATACACTGAATAAGTAATACCATTAAAACACAAATAAATAAATAAATAGATATTATCCTATTATTGTATTCTAGAAACTGTTTATATTATGAAAAGACCTTTTAAAGCTATTATGTGACCAAAATATATTTATTTTGCGTTAAAAAGGACACGTAATAAAAATTCAAAATTATATTGAATTGTAAAACTCTTTATTTGACGAGAAGACCTTTAAAAGCTAGCGTCAGAAGTGATTGTCGATGATGGTTGTAAGGTAGTGCCTGGTGATGATCATTGTGAGATAGTGTCGATGACGGTTGGTAGCAATAGCTAATGATGATTATTGGTGTTGATTATGAGGAGGTGGATAATGGTGATATATAGTACGTCGGTGATCAATTGTTGGTGGTTGTTCGGTAGTGATTATTTTACGGTGATAGCAAGTAATGGAGTTACGGATGCATCGAGACTAGGGGTGTGCATTCGAATCGGTTTATCGATAAATCGAATCGATTATTTGTTATCGGTTTATCGATATCGGTTTATCGATTTATCGATTTCGATTTCGATTTCGATTTCGAAATTTTCCTTATCGAGTTATCGGTTTCGATTTCGATTTTGTCCTCTTCGGTTTATCGGTTTATCGATAAACCGATAAGAAATACTAAAAAAAATATTTTTTTTAATTTTTTTTTTTACCCTTATTCTATAATACCCTTTCCTTTACCCTAAGTCCATAACCCTATTATTTCATCTACCACATTTAAGGAATGATCATACTTAAAGCTCAAGGGAATGAAGTTCAAATTAATGGAAAATAGAATTAGCCGTGATTATGTATTTTTTTTATACCATTGGAGTGTTGGTGGCACACATTTGATCCCTTACTTTAGTTTTGTTGCATGTGCTTGTTGACACAATTTTTATGTTATAAACGGTGTTCGTCTTATTTTAGCTTCTTTTGGTCCATATTAGTTAGGCGTCTTTATAGCGATATACTTTCCGTGGAATCCCGCAAATTTTCTTATTGGTGTAATCGATAACCGAATCGATAAGCCCCAAAAATCGATAAATCGAAATCGAAAAAATCGAAACCTTATTGAAACGATAACGATAAGCATATGTACAAATCGATAATCGATAAGTAATTATCGATAAGGGTCAAAATCGAATCGATAAATCGAATGCACACCCCTTTGAAAGGATCCTTTGAATTTGCAGCAATGACTTGTCATTTTGCATCACATATTTCTTATTTTACTGATTAGAACGGATTAAGGAGTGTAAGTGTGTAACTGTGCTGGTCTCTCTTTCTAATCGGCCTCTTGATTATTTTCTCTGTTTTGATACCCCACTTCCTCTCAGTACTAAACTGGTAGTTTATTTTTCAAACAATGAGCAGTTAGCCAAAAAAATATATCCATACACATGATTCTTCCTAGCTGAATCCATGTGAGAATATGAGGTAGTATGACAGCTGGGCAAGGCAGTTAACCAGCTGTCACCTGCTAGTTAGAGTAGTTATAGTTAGTTGGCATTAGTTGATTGGGGATTAGTTGGTATACAGTTTTACAATCTTCAATATACTAGAAAGTTCCTTACCAATTATTCTCTCTCTAATACTTATCTTCTCCTCCTAAGCACAACTGACTCATTTGGACCTCCATTAATGGAGGTTGAGCCGTGACTGGAATCAGCTCAACTCATATGGTATCAGCGCAATTGATACTGGTTGCATCTTAGCTGAGTAGGTTCGTGTTTGTGTGATACAAATTCTCGCTCAAATTCAGTAGTGGCAGACGAGAAAATTGACCACAAATCCTCTGTTTCTGCATCCTTCTGATACACCAAGCTCAGTTTTGATCCTAACAAGCTCACCGGGTCTGAAAATTATGGATTATGGCGTAGGACGATGCGAATTGCTCTTCAAGCTAAGCGAAAGCTATGGTTTGTAACTTGTATATGTAAGAAGAAAACCTTTAAGAAGGAATTACATAAGGAATGGGAGACATGCAATGCTATTGTGCTCTCATGGATCATGAACACTGTATCAATGAACCTCGTTAGTGGAATAGCTTATGCATCAGATGCGCACCTAGTTTAGGAAGACCTGAAGGAGAGGTTTGATAAGGTCAATCAAGTTCGAATTTTTCAATTACACAGAGAAATTGCAACGATTCCCAAGGAACTGACTCTATTGATTCCTATTTCACGGGACTGAAGGAAATGTGGTCGGAGTATGATGCTTTAGTTCCCACGCTAGGTTGTGATTGTGCTAAATCAAAGGACTATATTGAATACGTTCATCGTCAAAGGCTGCTTCAGTTTCTCAGTGGTCTGAATGAGACCTATTCGCAGGCAAGGAGGCAAATTCTGATGAAGACATTTGAACCAACCTTGAACCAAGCCTATGCGTTGATAATTGAGGATGAAAGCCAAAGATCAAGTCCATATCCAACCTTAGGAGATAGAAGAGATCCTATTGCTATGCAAGCTGGACGAGGACAATGCTATAAAGGGAAGAAGCCATTCATGAAATGTGACTACTATAAGATGACTGGACACTTGAAAGAAAATTGCTATAAGTTGATAGGCTACCCTGCAGATTTTAATGCTCAAAGGAAGGTTGTGGCCAATTGTGCAACTGGTAATGCTGAGCATGAAGAACAGGAACACAATGATGGTCATGTAGAAAGGCACTTCTTCACTGAGAATCAATATAGGCAATTCCTGGATATGCTGAATAAAGATACCACACTTCCACAAGTCAACATGGCAGGAATTGCTACTGCACTAATGACTGATAATCCTAGTAAGGAATGGATAGTTGATTCTGGTCCGACTCATCACATAGCTGCTTCTCTAGATATACTACACTTTAAGACTGAGTTGAAAACTGGTAGAGATCAAGTACATTTACCTACTGATGAGAAGACAAATATATCTCACATTGGTAGTGCAACATTTCTTAAGGACATGGAGATTAAGAATGTTTTATATGTTCCCGACTTCAAATTCAATTTTTTATCTTTGTCAAAGCTCACAAAAGAACTCAGTTGCTCTGTTCATCTCTATCCTGACTTCTGTGTATTTCAGGACCTTTGGAGTGGCAGGGTGAGGGGGATTGGTAAGAAAAGGGGAGGCCTATATATGGTGAAGGATGAACACATTGCTAGAGGTTTGAGGCAAGCATCAGTTGCAGCACTTTAGAAACCAGAAGAATATGGCATTCTTTAGCATAAAAGATTAGGTCACACCTCTGTCGGTACAATGAAAAATATAGAATCCTTACAACTTAAAGATCTTGATGTGAATAAAGACTATTCTGTTTGCCCCTTAGTTGAGCAGAGCAGACTTGTTTTTTCTAGAAGTGTTACAAGGAGTAGTAGACCTTTAATGCTTTTGCACATGGACGTTTAGGGACCATACAAGTTTCCCACACATGAAAGAAAACACTACTTTCTAACAGTTGTGGATGATCATTCTAGGTATACTTGGGTACATTAACTACAATTGAAAATTGATGTAATTGTTGTGTTACAAAAGTTTCTCTCTATGCTAAGAACACAGTTTGGTGTACCAATTAAGATTGTTAGAACTGATAATGGAGGAGAGTTTTTTAGTAAACAGTGCTTTGAATTACTTGAATTCTATGGTATTATACATCAAAGTAGCTGTGCATATACTCCCCAACAAAATGGGATAGTTGACTGAGAATATAGACATATATTAGATGCAGCAGGGGCCCTAAAATTCCAGGCAAATGTACCAATTAAGTACTGGGGAGAATGTATTATTGCTGCTGCTTACATTATAAACAGGCTCCCTTCTATCATTCTTCAAGGCAAAACACCCTATGAACTCCTACATCTTCAGAAGCCTTCTCTTGAGCATTAAGAGTTTTTGGATGTCTATGTTATGCCACCACTATGATGCATGACAACAAGTTCTCAGCAAGAGCCAAACCTGCTGTGCACTTGGGCTATTCAGACACACAAAAAGACTACAAACTTTTGCACCTTGCAACTAATAATTTTTTGTGTGTGCATGGATGTTGTATTCAAAGAGCATATGTTCCCATTTGCTATGTCTTCCTCATTGAATCCTGTTAATGTTCCAGCTAGGGGGAGTGTATCATTTGAGCATGAACTATTACAGGGACATGCTGCAGATCATACACTTGAACCATTGGAGACACCTGCTGCAGATCATGCACCTGAAGGTGAAGCTGATATAGCTGATAACTTTGGTGCAGTCCATGAAGTTCATGAAGATGATGAAGATGATGCAGTCTGTGAAAATGCCTCCATTTCTCATGTTGAAGAAGTAAATGTTGATGTTGCAGTATCTGAACAAGTACCTGAACCTCAACAAGCTGAACATGATGAGCATACAGAAAATGATCCTGCACCAAGCCAATCTCTGGATGTTGAATGCATGGAGGCTGCACCTGAATATATACCCTCAGAAATCAAAGGTCAAGATCCAAGAAGATCTGGAAGAAGCACCAAAGAACCTATATGGTTACAAGATTATGTTACCAAGAGCAAAGCACATAATGTGGCACTATATCCTATTTTAGACTATCTGTGTTTTAATCAGCTTTCACAGGCATGTAAAAGCTTTGTGGCAAAGGTCTCAGCACTCACAGAACCACAGAACTTCACAGAAGCATCAAGAGACAAGAGATAGGTTGAAGAAATAATGTAGGAAATCAAGGCATTGGACCTAAGGGAAAGAACACAATTGGATCAAATAGGTGTATAAAATAAAGTATAGAGCTAATGGAGATGTTGAAAGATTCACAACCAGACTAGTAGCAAAAGAATACAGCCAAAAAGAGGGGTTAGAATGCCATGAGACCTTTTTACTAGTTGCCAAAATGGTAACTATAAGGTCAGTTATTATAGTAGCAGCATCAAAAGGGTGGATTATGTATAAAATGGATGTGTATAATGCATTTTTGCAGGGAGACTTATATGAATAAGAATATATGAAAATGCCTCAAGGTTTTAGAAGACAGGGGGAGACTAAGGTGTGCAAGCTAGTGAAGTCCTTATATGGACTAAAACAAGCTTCAAGATAATGGAACATCAAACTTACAGAGGCACTTCTTGAAGCAAGGTAAAGCAAAGTCTATATGACTATTCACTGTTTATCAAGAAGAAAGGAGCAGACTTTGTGGCTGTTCTTGTGTATGTGGATGATCTGCTCATCACAGGAAACAATGAGCAGTTCATTCAGGAAACTAAAGATATTTTAGATCACAAATTCAAAGTAAAAGATTTGGGAGAATTGAAATACTTCTTGGGAATTGAAGTTGTGAGATCCAACAAAGGGATCTTACTAAATCAAAGGAAGTATGTCTTGCAATTGATTTCTGATCTGGGGTTGGGAGCTACTAAACCAATGGCCACACCAATAGATATGAATCAAAAGTTTACTTCAGCAGAATTTGATGCTCATGTTGGGGTGTCTGGAGATGAATTGATGAAAGATGATGCAAGTTATCAGAGATTGATTGGGAGATTAATATATCTAACTATCACAAGGCCAGATATAATATTTGGTTGTGCGAATACTTAGTCAATTTATGCAGTCACCCACGCAGTCTCACTGGAAAGCAGCAATAAGAGTTGTAAGGTATATCAAACTGAATCCAGGAATGGAAATGCTACTGAGCAGCAAAGTGCAAACAGTCTGACTTGCTTTTGTGAAGCAGACTAGGCTGCATGTCCTAATACCAAAAGGTCAGTAACTAGTTTCTTTATGAAGTTTGGGAATCATTGGAGTCATGGAAGTCTAAGAAGCAGGAGACAGTGTGTAGAAGCTCAGCAGAAGCAGAATATAGAAGTCTTGCAACAGCTACTGCAGAAGTAGTTTGGCTACTTGGGTTGTTCACAGAGCTTGGCATTTCAATTGAGCAGCATGTGAGTGTGTTTTGTGACAATAAGGCAGCCCTACAAATTGCAGCCAATCCTATATTTCACGAGAGGACTAAGCATATGGAGATTGATTAAAGGACTTGGGAGAGTACAAAATGAATATTTGTTGAGCAAGCTTGTAGTGCTTAACATTTTAAACCCTCCAGCTTGGGGGGGGGGGGGTTGTGAGAATATGAGGTAGTATGACAGCTGGGCAAGGCAGTTAGCCAGCTATCACCAGCTAGTTAGGATAGTTATAGTTAGTTGGCATTAGTTGATTGGGGATTAAATTAGTAGAGGTCTAGCAATCGTGTGTGTATATATATATATGATGTATATTAGATTTTGTAATTACAGTCTTCAGTATACTAGAAAGTTCCTTACCAATTATTCTTTCTAATCTCATCTTCTCCTCCTAAACACAACTGACTTGTTTGGACCTCCGTTAATGGAGGTTGAGCAGTGACTGGAATCAGCTCGACTCACAATCCAAAGCCATGTGAAGGATCTCCCAAGAAAGTATGAACTCAATATAGTGCATAATGATGAGATGCATAATGTACAGTAAGGAATGAACAGCCTTGCGATTGGACTTAATAATGGTATTAAATAAGGTAGTTGCAATAAAATATTGATTGCATTTAGCAAAGATAGCAACAATATGACGACCAAACCATACTAGGCACATTGGTTGCATAACAAGACCAGCTGGCCCTATAGTCGAGGTATATTCAATATTTTCATCACAATTCATTCAATAACCTCAACAAACTCACAAAATTAAAACATTTCATAACCAAAAAAAAAAAAAGGACATACTATATGAAGAAATTAAATACTCCTACCTAAAACCTAATCTTAGTAAAGGGTTAATAATTAACCAGCAAATCAAGCTGCCAAAAGGCGCCATAGCTGTTTTTCCTCCTCTTCTTCATCATCTTGATTCAATTCTTTGAATTGTTGATTCTATCCTCACGGAAAAAATCAAGCAAAACAGAACTCTTGCATTTGGGACACTTAGGATCATCCACTGATAACATAACATACATTAGACATCTAGGGCAACCCACAAGCATCATTGAAGTTGTTGCCTCAGGGCTATTTGGGTAATTACCAAAAAACTGTTGATCTTCTGGAGTTGGTTCTCTAGAAACACATGAACTTGCTGGTGATCTTTCCATTGATGAAGATGGTGAAATTTCTCCCCTTGGTGGAGATAAGTTTAGCTTCAAATCAAGCTTTGGATCACTACTCTCCCTTCTGTAGTTCATTTTTTGTTTCCTTTGAATTGTCTGCTTATATATCCTGTATTTATAAGACAAAGAAATAAAAATTTAGTCCACAACTACGTACTAAAGAA
Organism: Nicotiana attenuata; assembly: GCF_001879085.1. NCBI lineage: Eukaryota > Viridiplantae > Streptophyta > Magnoliopsida > Solanales > Solanaceae > Nicotiana > Nicotiana attenuata. The sequence continues at coordinate 5,172 of NW_017672794.1, read as the reverse complement.
AAACAGAACCAATATAAAATTAATTAAAAAAAAAGGAGTACAATCTTGAAGAAGAGGTGCAACCTGATAGAAGACTGAAACTTGTAGCAATAGGAAAAGGGAGGTTTGTGAAGTGTGGGAGATAATAGCAAAAGTTTGACTACATTTATATAATGCGAAGGAAAAGAGAAAATTATGAGGTTTATTTAGTGCAGAATTAAATGTGATTATAACTGGAGAAGTAGGGTGGACGTGAAATGTCTAGAGGTAAAATTAACTGCAACTAGAAAATTTTCAGAAGAATTTGGTATAGAAGATGAGAAGAGTTACTTTCACGGCGGAAAAATAGTTATTCAATTAATGGCTTGATATTTATATTTATATGTGCTTTCAAGAAAGTTTGATGGAACTTTGAGAATATAGTAAATACGTTCAACTATTAAGTGATGAGAAAGCTCTCAATCAATGCTAGATTGTTATATTTTGTAAAACCTCATTAAAATTCTAACGGCTAACCAAATGCAATTTAATGAAGCCAAATACAATTCTCATAAAATTCTAATATAGCATCTTTAATTTTTCCAGCACTAAAAACTTACTAATACTATATAAATGCTGTTGGGAGATTAGTACCTTTAATCTTGTCATGACATGTACTGAAGCAAGGTACTGTTTGTAAAGCTTGCTTACATATACATTATTTTAGTATTTAAGGGAAATTACCAGCTATGTCCATTTATAAGTTGCTAATTACAAAAATTGGTCAATTGATAAAATATTACTAATATTAGCCAAATTAGCCAATTAGCTATTTGTAGCAAAAAAATATCAAATTTTTGCTTTGTTTTGAGTGGGTATTATTAGAATAGATTAGGCACAACTTAAGGAGCTTGAATCTCATTTTTGGGATGATTTGGTGAAGTTTTGAGGTGGTTTGAATTGAAAATTCGAAGTAAAAGCCGAACATGAAAAAAAATGATATGTGTATCATATATGTATCATATTTGTATCAATTGTGTGTTTCGCCAAAGAAATAAATTTTTGGATAATATTAGAATTTGAGATGAAAAATCGGGTTACTGATAATCAAGAGACCAAAATAATAATAGGCTTTCTGAGAATAATAATAAAGCAGTAAGCAAAAGTTCTTATTTCAGTATGAGGTAAGTCATGTCCTTTTTCCAATACAATTTCCTCCTTTTATAGTTGATTCTAGGTAAAGGAAATAAATCTAAGCTTTAATGAGACAATTATGGACAATAAATGATATTAAATGAGCCGTTACACAATCATTCCTATTAAATACCAATTTTCTAACGTATCAGGTATTTAATACTGAATTTGGACTCCTTTTTGTCTTCAGATTCATGTCTTCAATGCCTTTCGACCCGCTGGCTTTAAATGACTTCGAATTGGTACGAGACTCGTGTCTAAACTGCTTCTCGTGCCTATTTCATTTCTTCTTCCCGTACCTGTCATTTCCCGTACCTTTTTCCCAACTGTTACGCTTTGACCACTTGTCCAGTCCACGTGTCATGCCACGTCATCTTCAATATAAATTCAACTTTTTTCCCAATACAGATAGTCCCCCCACTTTCCATTTATTTATCAATTAAATAATTGGGAAGTGGACCTTCGTAAAAAAGGAATTTTTGCCATAATCAATGCGTATGACAATATTGTCGTCTCAATTGTCTTTTCCATTTAATGTTTTGTCCATGTGTCACCTTTTGATTGATTCTGCTATTTTGCACCCTTTTTCAAAGCTTCGTTAATCCCACTATTCACGAAGTGATAGTTGCCTTTATTATAGGCTTTCCATCATTACTCTTCTAAGTTTGACGGTTGCCATCATATACATACTTAACCTTTTCTTCCTTTGTCCTCTTCTCCATAAATCTTTAGCAAACGTTTTCCTTCTTTACTTTTGCTCTCCTTCGATTCATCTTTGCTCAACAATGGCGTCTCCAAACCCTAACCCTAAAAGAGTTCCAATTTTAGACAAATTCCCCAATGCTCCTGTTAGACATAGAAGAGACAGAGGAGGCAGACTTCGTACAGGGTTAGAATCTACTCGAGGCGGTTCTTCTGGCTCTTCTTCTAGGAGTTCTATTCTGAAAACTCCTTCTTCTAAAGGTAAAGAAATTTCTGATTCTTCTAGGGAACCTTTAGTTGATGAAATCGTACCAAATGATTTATCTTTTGTAAGTGATAGACAATCTCTTCAAAAGCAAGTTGCTAGTTTAGAAAAAACTGATACTTATCCTACATTAGTGACCGAACTTACAATCCCTACCATCAGAGGAGACTGTAACTGGAAAAATAGTCTTCGAATGTCAATTCCTTCCATAAATCAAAGAATTTCTTCTTTTAGGATCGGGTACTCTTTTGTTTATACTTACCCTTTTACTTTGGGTTTTAATCCCCCAATTGACCCAGTCATCCTCGATTTTTGTCGTTTCTTTAATATTTGTTTGGCCCAAGTTGGCCCTTTAGTATGGAGAGCAGTGGCTTGTTTGAGATATCTTTCTACCAAAGCCACTGTTGATTTCACCTTTTCTCACCTTATCCATTTATACCATCCTAATTTAATACGTCATGGAGTGTTTACCTTAACCGCGAGAAGCAAGAAGGTTTTGGTGAGCACAGAAGATGACAATGATCGTGGATGGTACGCCCGTTACGTTGCTGTGCGTACGGTGGATTTACTTGGTGAAACAAATATTCCCTTCCCTGAGAAGTGGAATTTTGCACGTAAGTTTTTTTTTTTTAAACCGTATCTGTTTTTGAGAATTTCGATTCTTTTTCTGACTTCGTCTCTTTTTGGTTTTTTGTAGCAACCATGGGAGATGTGGAACCTGTTCCCAACTTTCGTGGTTGGGTAGATTCAATTTTGAAGATTGCTCCTAAGGACCAAAGAACTTGGAAATCAATCTCTGCTTTACATGGCTGGAGAGTTAAAACGCATGGTATCGTTTTTTTTTTTACACACTTTTCTTTTTGCACATTAAGTATTTTTTCCTTATTGTTGATTGTGTATCCTTCTTTTAATCAGGATTTGACAAAGGAATGACAGCTGATATTGCTAAGGCCATCCGCATGTCTGGTAATGCTGCACTTGACTTGGACAAGGCTCGAACCTTACTTCAAAAAAGGAAAACTCTAGGAGAAGGTTCCAAGAATGAAGAAGAGGAAGGTACCTTGTTAATAGCTAGGCCACGAATTAGGAGACGAGTCATTAACGATGATGAGATTGAAGATACTCCTGCTCAAACTTCGACCACCGAGCCTGTTTTGATTCCTTCAGACGAGGATACCGTGCCAAGAGACACAAATGAATCAACTCAGCATCTCTTTACTAGTGGTTTTGAGAGTGACGGACTCGGACCTGTTTTTGATGAAGTTCCTCTTTCTTCATTCGCACCTACTTCATCCATTCCTTTGCCAACTGTATGTGTTTCCTTGTCAGCATTGACCACTTCTGCTCTTTCACCAGTCTTGTCTATTCCTACCTCCATTCCTATGCTTACTTCTACCATTCCTGCTTCAACTCCCACGACTCCTGCGGTGTTCACCTTTTCTACTACTCCCCCTTCCGCTGCTCCATCTTCATCCATCCCACATGTAGAAGCAAGTTCTAGCAATAGAAGCATGACTATGAGAAGTGTCACACTCGAAATCCCTGCTAATCAAATCCTTTTAAGAAAATCTGGGAGAGCTGACACTTGGCTCGAACCTCTTATTGGAGAAATCGAAAAGAATAAGATGCAAAGCCATAGTTGTTACACTTTGATGAATGACATAGCTCATTCAACTTTGAAGGTAATTTTCTTAACTTTGAATGCTTTCCTTCTTTTTCTTTTTAAGTTCTCACTTCTATGCTTTATAACCGTAGGCTAATCTTATTGGAACTGAGCTGATGGGACGAGTCTCTACATTGGAGAAAAAGGAGCGAGAGTCTACAAAGGCTCTATCTGAAGCTAGGAAAATAGCTGAAGATGCCTTATTTGAAGCAGCAAACTAGAAAGAACAATTTGAGAGTGCCCAAGTGACTATAGAGGAATTGCAAGAGAACAAGGCTCACTTGGAGCAACAAAATACGTGGCTTAAACTTCTGAGTTGGGAATTATGAATGCTTCTTGGGGTCAGAGTAAAAGGGATAAAGAACTCTGGAATGCTCTCTATCTAAAGCCAATGAGGAGATTAAAGAACTTAAGGCACAATCATGGAGAAGAAGAATGAATACGCAAGGAGTTTAGCTCAAAACTTAAATCATGCTCAAAATGACTTAAGGATTTCTTCTGACAAAATTCGTGCCTGGAAAGGTTCTCACATGCGCTCTCTGAAGCTTCCTTAGAATTCTCACTTAGCCGAAGCACCAAATAATGAAAAAATGACCTTCGCTATGTGGGAAGAAGAATATAAGGCTTGGAGAAGGAATATAATGCTTTAGAAGAAAATTTGCAACATAGACGTGAGTTGGGCTTTTCCTAAAATTCTCGACGTGAGCTTTGATGGAGCTTACACAAGAAAACTTTGACTTGCAATCTGAGTTGTGCCACAAGTCATAGACCACTATCCGAAAAGGTCAACCAACCTGCTGATAATCCTTCTCCAGCCACTTGGAAATATTAACCCCCCTCTCAGCACTTGAAGCTCCTGGAACAGAAGAGTGTTTGAACTCCGAAGCAGTCACTGACGGTACTTGGAAGTTTATAACTCCAAGCTGTCCGAAGTTGAAACTTCTATGACACAGTCTTATGGAATTGAAGTTCCTGTGACTGTTACTTCCACACGTTGATGTTATCTCTCCAAGCTCAACTGAAATCGCTTCTATTGCTGTTCGTCAGAAGTTTGTAACCGCACCTGTTTATTGCATTACAGAAAGTGAATGTTACATACTTTTTAATGATTGTTATGTTATCATCCTTGGCATTTTGAAGGGATCTTTTTAGGTGAAGTCCCCAGTTAACCAAATGGGGCACTTGTAAGATAAATATTTTGGTGACTAAGTTTTTCCTCAAGTCTTTTAATGTAAGAAGTTTTATGAGTACTTTCTTTATATTCTATCTTGCCTTCTTACTTATTTAGGAACTTATGGAATAGCTAGCACTTTTATCCTTTGAAAATGCTTTATGATTCTTCTCATGGGAATTCACATGAGTTTATAAAAGAGGGATCTTCTCTCTTTTT
>NW_017672793.1:144849-168467 GCF_001879085.1 Nicotiana attenuata | reverse complement strand
CTTTCAAACAAGTAGAGTGAGGATAGATAGTTAAAATGCCCCTAAGGGTCTCAACAAGTCGGCACAAGGCCCCAAACATGGCATACAGCCTAAAATATAATGACATCAAACAATTAACTATCAAATACGCATTAAAGTACTCGATCGGAAAGGACTAGGTCACAATCCCCAGCGGTGCTCTACCCCACGCTCGTTATCTAGCGTGTAAGTCACCTCCTAGTAACACAACGATGTGTAATCCGGGGTTTCAGACCCTCAGAACAACATTTACAATCATTACTTACCTCAAGCCGGCCAAAATCCTAGCTCGCTATGCCCTTGCCTCGCAAATCGACCTCCTCGCGCGTCGAATCTGATCAAAACCACAACGAATACGTCACAATATGCTAAGGAGACAATACCCAATCGAAAACAATAAAAAATATCAAGAATCTCGAAATTAGCAAAAGCCGATTCCCGGGCCCACTTCTCGAAACTCAGAAATTCTTACACCAACGGATTCCCTATCTCGCCACGAGTCTATACATATCAAAATCACAAGAATCGGAGTCCATTTGACCCCTCAAATCCCTAGTTTAAGCTCTCTTAGGTTCAAGCCCTAAACCACCATTTTTTACCTTTAATTTCTTAAGTTTTTCAGCTCTAATCCATGTATTTACTCCATAGAATCATGTTTTTTATTTTAAGCCAAGAGTTCATACCTGATCGAAGCCCTTGAAACCCTCTTCAAAATCGCCCAAAAACTCTCCAAGTCCGGAGTGAAATATCTTACTCTTCCAAAAATTCGCGAAGATGAATTAAATATTTCTATCCAGCAGAAATCGCTTCTGCGGTCAAAATGTCGCTTCTGCGACTTCCGCTTATGCGGTCTCCTTCCGCTTCTGCGGAATTTCCCATAATCCAAAAACCCGCTTCTGCGACTTAAATCCCGCATCTGCGGCTACGCAGATGCAGCTTCCCCAACCGCTGCTGCGGAATCAGCGCCCATGTCCCATCACCGCTTCTGCGGTCCAATCTTCGCACAAGCGAGACCGCTTCTGCGGTCCAGGCTTCGCAGAAGTGAAAACACCAGTTGCAGCAGACTTAGCAACATGCACAATTCCAAAACTCTCCGTTTAACCATCCGAACTCACCCCGAGGCCCCCGGGACCTCAACCTAAAATACCAAATCATCCTACAACGTTATTCAAACTTGTTCCAACCATAAAAACCCATCCAGCAACACTAAAATCATCAATTCACATTGAATTCAAGCCTAAGCTCTTCTAAAACTTCCGAAACATGCATTTGATCAAAACCCCAACCAAAACACCTCCGAATGATCTGAAATTTTGCACTCACATCCAAAATCACCTAACGAAGCTACAGCAACTCTCGGAATTCCATTCCGACTCCCTGATCAAAATCTCACCTATCAACTGGAAATCGCCAAAATACTAACTTCGCCAATTCAAGCCTAATTCTACACCGGACTTCCAAAACCAATTCCGATCACGCTCCTAAGTTACAAATCACCCAGCGAAGCTAACCAAATCATAAAAACTCCGATCCGAGCTCATATACAAATGAGTCAACTCTTGGTCAAACCTTTCAAATTCAAAGCTTTCAACTGAAACTGTTCTTTCAAATTCATTTCCAATTTTCCTGAAACCAAAACCAACGATCTACATTAGTCATAATGCATAACACGGGGCAAGTCATGCCCGGGAACTGGCAATCATGGTGCAAAAGCTCAAAACAACCGGTCGGGTCGTTACATCCTCCATCACTTAAACACACGTTCGTCCTCGAACGTACCCAGAGTTGTTCTAAAAGCCAACCAATCGCTGAATAACCTTACCATGCATATACCCGGGGGTGATCCCACATCACTCTATCTCATATAGGTCCGATAACACAACATAGCTGAAATTTTCACAACCATCCTAGTCCATAAACCATAGAACCACACTTTCACTTCTGAAATCATCATTACGATCAAAAACTCACACCTACACTCTGAATTGCCCCGAACCAGCTGTAATAACCCGTGCCTGCAACCTCAGGTTCAAATATATGATATACCTCATGACTCAACACATGCCGCGATAACTTCCAGTCTCAGCCTATTGCAACAGCCGGAAAACCGTTGCAATAGAGAGGTCAACCGTTGCCATAGAGATATTGGAACGGTTTAGCGACCGTTACATACGCTGCCGTGCCAGTAGATCTAGAGTAACGGTTCTTGCAACGGTTAGCCAAACCGTTGCTTAAGGGATATCTATTGCAACGGTTGTTCCTCCGTCTAAAGCAACGAGTATTTCTTTCCAGTTGTAACGGTTAAAAACCGTTGCCATAGAGTTTACAACAACGGTGGGCAGCTGTTGCCATATAATTTGTTGCAACGGTTATGTAAGCTATTGCAACGTTTATTTACAAATATTCTAACGGTTTCATTACGCTACTGTAACAGTTTTATTTCTTTTGCAACGGTTTTAACTACCTATTGTATCAGTTTGTTGCACATCTCGGAACGATTTGTAAGACCTAATGGAATGGTTTTGAAGACCTACTAGAACGGTGCTTTTAGACTATTTTGGAGCAATTTGTCATACCTATTGGAACGGTTTGCAAGACCTATTGGAACGGTTCTATTACACTATTAAGCCCTGCCTGTAAATGAATATTTAGATATATAAAATTTGTAATAACCTGAAATTTATATAAATAAAAAGATAAAACACTCCATAATCTATATTGTCTCTATAAAACCAAAATATTTTAACCCAATATCACATAAGTTTTATATTTCAACACTTCAAGAGTTAAGAGTAAGTTTCAAATGTTGATAACAAAAGATTCCTAGAACATGGACAATAATTCAAAGCTCTTAAGTAAGGTCTAGATCTTCACAATCTCCATCTTCCCGTTCTTCAATTGCTCCACCTACAAAAGAGGATAAATAAAGTCAATATCCTTCAAGAGTTTTCAAATGTACTAGAATATGTCATGTGGAACATATGCAAAGCCTATACAATTGCTACAAGTCAGCATGATCCTTTTTTTTCAAATGTTTGAATAACAGGAAGTCCAAATATACTACAATTAGATGCCATAGTTTCTTTCATGTTATCCACTGCAGGATGTGCTGAAAATTATTTTTAAGAAACTGATCAATTCTACCATATGATGGCTAGCGTTAAGTAATCACTTGATGCGTCAACAAATTAATTTTGTTAGTGTTGGTTGTCACACCTCCTTTTTACTTACACCCCGGAATGGTGTAAAGGAATTTTTCCAATTAAAGGACAATCGGAACGAGATTTATTATTAATATTCAGAGTCGCCACTTGGGAGATTAATGGTGTCCCAAGTCACCGGTTGAATCCCGAACCGAGGAAATTATGACTCTGTCAACAGTCCGCGAACCAGAAATCCGAGTAAGGAATTCTGTTAACCCGGGAGAAGGTGTTAGGCATTCCCGGATTCCGTGGTTCTAGCACGGTCGCTCAACTGTTGTATTTGCTTTTATCCGATTTTAAAACATGTTCTAACCTATGTGCCCTTTTATTAATAAACCGCTTTTATTTTATTTATATTTTATTTTTTAAAGAATTCCAACGTCGTGAAAATGCGTCTCAAACCACGTCGCACCAGTGCACCCATGATTGTTAACACATTTCGACTCCGTTGAGATTTGGATTTGGATCACATAAATGTGCACCCGTAATTACGAAGGTAACATTATTAAAACCCGCCTAAAGTGACTAACGAGTTATTATCTTTGAGGAAAACCGTGAAATTCGCTAAGACGGTTCACCCGAGTTCTAAGTATTTTTATAGCATTTATTGAGGGCCCCGCAATTTATGTATTTTTGTTTGGTGAGGCTCATCCCATTTATTATTTTAAAGGCAAACCTAAAAGCAACTATGATTCTCTATTTTTACTTGTCTCTAACAATAAAAGAAAGAGTCCTAATTAATCAATTAACCAATCAGTTGTCATTAACAGCATTCAAAGGGGCTTGAACCTTTAAATCTGTGATTTTCAGTCTACCAGCCCCAGAGCAGTTCAATACATAAGGACACAAATAGATTGGGCTGCAGGCCCAAATGTACGCCAGCCTTCAATTTGTCGAAATCGAGCGACCAGCCATGGGTCATGTGCCATTATGGCAAGGATTCATGCAAATTGGCCCAGATTGAGCCCAGATTCGCGGTCTGGCAGCCCAGTCGTTGTTTTGAAGTTCAGCCTATCAGTTGAGCCAATTTTAGTAGTGATAGCAACCCATGTTCAGGAGAAGCTATTTAAACCAAATCCGGATGATCCAATTCCCCTATCTAATAATAGTGAATTAACGAACTAAACTAACTTAATAATGTTAAAGTCTCATTTTAAGAACACAACGTCAATCAGTGCATAATCGAAGCAGTAGTTGTTTTAAAATAAACCAAACTCGGCCCAATAGATTCATGAACCACATAAGGGTAATTGCAATTCAACTGACATGCTCCCTCTCTTCAAATGACCTCTAATATTCAAATCGTGCATAGGATTGTACTATTCTCTGAATTCAAACTATATTCCCTACTTTGAAATACCCAATTCTCGGATTAACAACTGGTAACACGAAGCCTGCATTTTAAACTAGATCAATCTAACATTACTAATTACAGCATTCATGCGTTCATAAGAAGACATTGAACCAACTAACATTGAATCAGCTAACAGTCCACAAGTTCATTATTACAGCTGAGATATGGTTCAAATGAATTGATCAAACCAAATTTCTAACTACGCAATAAAAGCAACACGTCCAGATGTAAACATGCATTAATTCCATCATTTAAACTTCAACATAGTGTTCTACAGATGAATATGATCTTCAGCATCACTGGAGCATGAGAATATACCTGGAAATTGCGATACAATGAGCAAAAGTAAGGTCAGCAGCAGCAGACAAACGGGCACAGCTAGTTTAACCCAGAAGCAATCTCAAGTGAACTCAGTAAACAAATGAACACCAAAGCAAGCAGGAAGCAATCCAAACAACTTGAACAACACTAAATTGACTCGAAAATGCACCCAAATATCTTCTGAACTTTCACAAACCAACACTCAACCAAAACCAGCTTATCTAAACCCAAACTCACTCGAAATCAACCAGAAACTCCTCTGAAAATGCAAATTACCAGGAACAGATCTAGGAAATGCAAATCAGCTACTAAAACTAGAGATTAGCTAGGAAATTGAATAAAACAGTATATGTTTGGATTTATCGACCGGATTTGTTTGTTTATTTTTTTTTTAAGAACTAAGATCTAGTAGAAGGTTTTGAACTTCTATTGACTTGAAATTCAAATTTTTGGTTCAGATCTGCAGAGAGGGTTTTTGGGGGAATTTTTAGGCTCAAAAACTTGTGAATGAAGGCAAGTATGTTGCCTTTTATAGGCACAAATGAGGGAGTTTCAGATTTTTAACCTTACAAAACAGTCCCTCTTTTATTTTAGATTTTTAACTATTTAGTCCCTAAAATTTTGGCTTGTGTCACAAGTTAGTACACTAAAAGCTACTGAAATTCAAATTCAACCCCTTCTAGGTGCTTCTAGCAGCTCCTAAATTCAGTTACTAAATGGACTTCCCTAAACTACCCTTCTCACTAGCCTGGAATTACTAATTCAACCCCAACCTTATTGACTAACCATGGTTAACCATCCATTCAGCAACTTAACCAGCTATAACCAAGTTCGAATTCAGATCTTAAATCAAAATTAACTACTGAAGTTCAAATTACCAATTACCATCAACAATCAGACCAACTAATCAATTTGACCATATCATCAGTATGAAATTAGAACACTAATCACAACTTAAACTAACCAAATTTACCAATCAGACAATCCAAACAAATACCCATTCAGAACATAGAACTAACTCAGAAATGCAACAGCAACCCTAATTAATTGCTTGAAATCGTAATAAGATGAGAAGAACTAATCATGAATTAACACAGAATGAGGTGTAAAAGCATGAACAGAATTAAACGAAGAAAAAGAACAAAACATGAATCAAAATAGAATCAAGGCTAATCCTAAACTAATTAGTAAGTCTACGCCTATACTAGCATGAACAAACTTTGAAGAGAATAGAATCAATACAAGATTAAACCACAAAAAGCCAAAAGCATGAACCCAGATTCAACTATAAACGGAAAACAATTGAACAAAGACGAGGGAACTTACTGATTCGGCCTCTACTAAATATAATACACCAACCGCACCAAGCCAAAACTCCCGAAACCCAGAAGAAATTCGAACTTCCTTAAACCTTAGATTTGTAATTCCATCAGTGCCGGTTGGATTTGGGAAAAATGATTTAGGGATTCTAGTAGAGGGGGTGAGGAGAGCGTAGAGTGTTAATTTGGGCGGATTTGGAAGAGATGGGGTTTTGGCCGAGTTTTTGATTCAATATTTGAGCAATTCCGGCCATGTTCGAGAGGTATGGTTATGGGGGTTGGGTAGAGGAGGCTTGGGTGGTTATGTGGTGTTAATTTGGGGTTGTTTGGACGGAGTTGTGTCATGGCCGGAAAACTTCGATTTAATATTCGAAGCTTTGGGGTGGGATTCGAGGAAAAATAAGGCTAGATTCGTGAAGAGGAAGGTGAGATGAAGGGGTGGTGTAATTTTCAGGCTGTTTGGATGAATGCCGCCGGCGGAGATGATTTTCGGCCGGCGCGCGGAGGGTGGCGGAGGATTAGGGTTTGGATATAGGGTAATGAGAGAGACAGAGAAGGGGGTAGGGGGGGCTCCGACCGTTTTATTTTGAGATATCCCTAGTTCTGAGCCGTTGGATCTAGTATCCTCGACGGCTCAGATCTATCCTCACCATACGACGTCGTTTCGTTAATGAAGGGGGATGGACGGGGTCGAAGAATTTGGGCTGGATTGGGCAAAATTGTTTGGGCTGGGATTTTTAGACAAGAACTGGCCCAATTTCGGGCATTTTGATTAGAGCAAACCCAATTCCCTATTCTTAAACTCTTTTCTTTTGATTTTTGTTTATTTATTATTTTTTTTTTCTGATTTTATAAAATGTTAAAAGAAAACAAAGACCTAATTAAACTATTTAACTCCTAAAATTATTTAAAGCTCTATTTAAAGATAGATGCAACAATTAACAATTAAACGTGCAAAGAACTATTTTTTGCAATTTTCTTTAAATTTGTTCTAAAACTAACTAATACTAAAATTGTGACATTAAATCCCTAAATGCAAATGCATATTTTGTATTTTCATATGAATAAAATGCAACCAATTAACACAAAAATTCCAAAAAATTGTAAAATAATAGAGAAATCAATTATTTGAGACTTTTGGAAATAGTTTGCTTAGGGCAAAAATCACGTGCTCACATTGGTAGTCTATATATAGATGAAAAAATCCAACATGTTTACTACGTTATAAAACTTGAAATACGTGGATTGTATATGTAAAGAACATATGTATTCGAAGATGCAAAAATACATGAATGAAAGAATTGCAGTAGATATCCAATCATATATAGAAGAAAAAGGAATGTTTCAGTGAAAAAGACATGTTATTCACATGAACAACTTTAAACAGAGACAATTGACACTCAACTTAAAAAGTTGGCATACACTTATTATAGATACACATGAACTATATATAATATATGTACTTGAGATTATAGAGTTGGAACTTTACTAAAATTAGCAATGCTAACATTCAGGTGAGTGCTATCCATCCCAGACACCTGGTACCAACACTTTCGTTGAGCAACTACAAGATTTCAATCCTTAAGCAACAACCAAATTTCAAGAACCAAAACAGAAACAAAACTATCATACAAAGATATGTACCAAAGACTTATTGAACTACAGGAACACAATCAGATCATAGCTCTATCTGAAGCAAATGAAAAAAATATTCTTGTTTGTGAGGAAACTAACTCTAATCCTGTCCGTGGAGAAGAGGTCACACCAAACTCAGAAGCGGAGGAATAGAACAGATCTACAATTACTCCTGAGAAGGTTGATGAAACTGGAGGTTCTATGGAGATACAAATTACAAAAACTATTGAGAAATTTGAAAATCAGAATATGGACACTATTACATCGACAACCATAGAAAGCAGTATGAAGGATATAATTGTATCTAGTCGCCCTATCTCTACTCAAGATACCAGTCGGGACATAGTTGAGCAAGTACCTGAATCACCTAGTAATTTTCAATTTCACAACAGAGGTGATGATATAAAGGATATCCCTGGACAAATTCCTATGGAGATTGATTTCTAGAACAAGGAGGTTCGAACTAGCATGATCCAAGAGAAACCTACTGATCTAATATCAAATCTTGATAATGTCCAAAATAAGGCTCACATGGATCATAGCAGTACTGCTCCTGATGCTATACAATACAATAACAACTCTATCCAATGTAATAGGCTAGCCCAAAATCAAACCATCCAAGATACTTTACCAGCTCACAGTCAAGACAGCCCACTAAGCTCCAGAGCTAGAAAAAGAGCTAAGAAAAAGAAAAGAAGGCGGGACAGAACGTTGAAGAGGATGAGACTGGGTACGACAGTGAACAACAAGTTTCAATTGCAAGCTCGGAGGAAACTACTGAAGTTCTTAACCAGACTCCTGGCCCTCAAAGGCAAGATCAGGAAGTTCAACCCACAATAGTGTTGCTCAAAGAAAAAGGAAACATAAAGCAATAGTCTTAACTGACCAATAGTCTTAACATAAAACAAGGAATACAAAAAATGGTGAATATACATTGCAGAATCTTAAACATAGACAAAAAACAAAGTAGTCATAGAATAGAAGAATCATCAGCAAAAACAAGAAACTTAGAATATTCAAACATCACAAAAATGCTATAAATTCCAAATCAAGAAATTACAGAAAACCAAGATAAAGAGGAAGCAACATGTGTTGATATTATAAGCCAATTATTCTCTTTATAAAAGGTTATAGCTAATTTGAGATAAAAAGTCAACTCCGAATAAGTTTAAGTGAAACTTTAAAAAAGAAGCAGAAGGAGGAGAAGAAGAAAGCAAGAAACAAACAAAGATAGACGTACTGACCTTGATTATTACTCCCAGTAGATAGGCGATTGATTAGTTGCATAACAGCTTGTTGTGCAGAGGAAGCTTCTCCAAGTGAACGAGCATTCAAACCTAGCATGCTGGGATCAACCCGTAAATCTGGATTCAGAAGCTTAAGTTGAGAAATGATGTTAACTGCAACTAGTAGTTCCATGGCATCTTTCTGTGCATTGAACTTTTCATGCAATCTTTACTGCATCATTTCTTCCATTTCCTCCAATTTTTGGAGCATCGCCTAATCAGTAGAGGATCCCAAATCTCCCACTTTTCTTTTTAAGGAAGTCTTGGTAACCCCACGGCCATATAATCTTAGGCGACCTGGATGCTGAGGTCCCATGACTGATGCAAATGCATCAACTGATTGGCTGCCATCTTCACTTTCTTGTGTTGGTTGTATTCTTTCCATTTCAGCCTACGAGATCAAATTGAGTCATTGTTAAATGAGAAAATATATGACACTGAGTCAATAACTAAGAACAGACTCAATAACTAAGAACAGACAAATGATAACAAAAAAATTTAAATTAATAACTCGTACAATTTTATTAAGAGTATCCGCGTACGAGGCCTTGTAAACTCGATCAGGTTTTCTTTTTCTTGTGGCCACAAAAATGTCCTGGCTTGATAGAGGCTCGGAAGTTTCTTTCTTTTTTTCCTGATTATATAAAAAGTGGTATAAAGTTAATAAGTTCATATTTAAAACAATAATAAGAAAGAAAATGTCAAACCTCGCATATTCGAGCAAAACTTCTTTTGCCAGCAGTGTGTGGATATTTCAACTTTTTGCGATTCTCGGTATTGGCTTGGGACATTTTCTGCAAATCAGCCAATGAATACAGAGTTAAGTAATTTCTAATTAAACATAAACCAGACATTCTCAGCAAATCATGGGACATTACTTAGTTTTACCTTGTACGCATCAGAGTTCCAATAATTAAGAATATCCCTAAATTGAGATTCAGGAACATCAATTGGCCTTTTCTCCATTCGTAGCTCGTCATTCTCATAGGTTTTATAATGGTCATGAAATAATTGATTCTTATACTTTCTCCAAGCATTTTGAATTGATTCAAAAACCCACTTTTTTGACGCATCAGGAATGTCATATTTTTCCTACAAATTAGGTACAGTTAGGTTAGAGTAAAAATATGAAATATCTACATAGAATATTGCGAACTTCAAACCTTGATATATATCCACATATCTTCTTTTGTTTGAAGTTTCCTCCAATTAAACACATTAAGAGGACAAAAGGCCGCATTCCTTGCCAATGTGCCGAGGAAGCTACCCAACTCTGCTACAACATCATCAGTAGGACCTATGGGTTGATTGTTCTCGTTTACCACAACTAGCTTGCGCTCTTTCCTACCATGAACACTTGGCATTAAAGTTTTTCCTCTTTTCCTTTTTTCGGCAGAAGGACCTGCATTAATATTAAGTAAGAATAATCACCAAAAGTCAATATTATTTGTTAATTTAACAAAATAAAAATTATATGTTCTTGCCTTGTTCCTCGGATTGTTCGTTTGTTTCTTGATTAGAAGAATCCTCAAATTGTTCATGTACCGTTTGTGAAGTACGAGTGGTGGAATCCAGTGACTTTTGCTGCAATTGTTCACGTAATGTTTGTGATGCAAGAGAGGTAGAGTTCAGTGACTTTTGCTGCACTTGCTCATGTACAATTTGTGCTGGAGGAGAAGCAGAAGGCAGAGGCAGTTGCAACAATTGTTCTTGCACTTGAGCTCCTAATTGCGGAAGTTGTTTTTCAATTGAATTCAGCTGATGCTTGTCATTTGTCCTTGTAGCTTGAACAATTCTTTTTGTTTTCAACGATGAAACCTTTTGGTTCAGCAAAGATGCAAGTGATCCGGCTGCAATGCAATTTTTAGCCTTTTTGTTTTTACTTGAGTGCCCTTCCTGACTCATGACTATTCAAATTCCTGTTAAAATCAGAAAATTAAATAAGAAATAAGTTACTAAAGAAAGAATAGAACATGCTTCTACATCATGCTTGAACAGTTGGAGTTAACATCTATTTAGATGCTAGAGTTGGAATTATATAATTCCTGATATAGAATTAAGATGCAACCAACCTGATAGAAATTCCTGAAAGCTGCCAAATCAAAAAATCAATTTCAGATTCCAAACTTCTTCGCCAAACCTGTTAGACATGCAAGGTTCAGAAGTAGAAGTGAGTCTCAGAATATGGGGTCTAATTTGGGCGCAAATGATAGCAGGATGTACTGGGATCAAATTCTTTGGGAGAAGATCACATCACTTCTATTATTAACTAACAATGTGCTCTTCTTTGAAGGAAAATACACTGTAGTCATGCCTCGTCTAATGATAAAATGTTTAAGAATGGCATTAGACATTGCGCTCATTCCCTACATGGGATATCAGATATGAACACAAGCAGGGAAGAGGATTTTCATTATTTTGGAATTTGAATCAAACAACCTGGAGAACAAGCTGAAGCTTAAAAGATCACCGGCTGGGTGGGAATCAATGCCCTTCTATTTGCTACAATAATGGATCGCGACTGAAGCTATTATGGCAATAACAGGTTCACACAAATAAACAAGGAGCTGGGCTATTATTGCAAGTGCAGCGACAGATACAAGATGCTGGGAAATACATTTTGGACTGAATATACAATAGGCTATGACTGGTACTGGACACTGAAAAACTTTTTCATAGAATTGACAAAGTCGAACAAGCCTGTATTTTGGGACGCTCATTATGCACGGATAGTTTTTAAACACAATGCTAAATCTAGATCAAATGTAATATCAATGGGGTAGCATTTCAGATCAAATATAATATCAAATGTAATATCTAGACTAATGCAACTATCAGTGTAATATTTTCTGTCCAAGTCCAGCACTATTTCAAGGTTTTTAAAGCTAAGATTCACAAGCACAAGGACCTAGCACTTTAGAGTTTACAAAGATCTCAAGGACCCGGAGCAGTGCTCATGTCACGGAGGGGTATCTTAACCATGAACCCAATTACCTTTAGTCGTCCATTTTTACTTTTACTCGAATTTTTAGGCACATGTAAATTGTCAACTTAGTAATTCCATTTTGCCAGAACACAAGTAGTAGGCATATAAGATCATGGTAAGCCTTTCAAAGGTTCAGATGCACAAATATTCAGAGGTTCAGATGCACAAATATTCAACACATTAAATCAAACATATATAGAAGACGTTTTACTACCATCAAAGTATCAAGATGTAAATAGTGCATGGCCAATTACAATATTGACCCCAGAATCCCTTATCAGAACACTAACACAAGGATAAATCATAGCAAATGTACTGAGAAAGTCTAATAATATTAGTGACTTTAAGATTGATCTTAACATGTCTCAGAACACTTAAAAGGATCATTATTAAGATATAGAAAATTAATTCCATATTATATGTAGATAAGTACTATTTCTAATCAATTAAGGTTTCAGAGAGGTTTAGGTAAGTGATCAGAGCACTAGCAGATGACACAGAAAAACTTATGCCTTAGTCCCATTAGTTCTACTAAAAATTTATCATCTCAAGACCCCTTAACTGCTTCAGAATACCTAGAGCAAGTCGGTAGACATTTCAGATCAGTCCAGGGCTAGCATACACATGGCTGGAACCTTCCCTCACCAATTTCATTGTCATTTCAGGAACTTGAAGTTATCACTTAAGCTTCTGTTTACATTTTAGTTACAATGTTGAAAATAATTCCTTAAATCTTTCATGCAGTTGTTGGATTCCTTTTTCTTAGCAGATATTCCTTATCAGAACATATAAAAGTACTTCTTTTTCTTCTTTTGCTTTGGAAGTAATAATAATTCTATTAATGTGGTGGGAAAAATATGTACAAGTTGTATAATAAAAGTAGAGGACGTACACCTATGAGCAACGGAATCATATTATTAGCAAGTCAGATCAAACTTGGAGGGAAAAAGAAACTATAGTTAGTTGGACATATTGCCTCACCAGAGAAACTTTGGAGGGAAGAGTAATACTAACAAGAAATGAAATTCAATCTCAAGAGCTAGTAATTCACCTAGTTCTTTTGACACCATATCAGAAACGGAGGTTAACATTTGTCTACTACTACCAGACTACCAGTAGTTTACATATGGCTTTATACAACACCAATTTGATATAATTGTGACTGTTAATGAGATAATGTAGTAGTAAGGTGTAATAACATATATTGCTCATATTCCACAATAATTAAATTATTAGAATCATCTATGTGAGTCAAACCATAATTCTAATTTTGGCACAATGGTAGCAACAATCAAAATGAGCACCATAATATATTTTAAGATTCTAGGGCCCTGATCAACAACCTGCAATCACATTGGAAGGATACTACAAACATTGTTTCAACGAAAATGGAGATAATATAAAAACTCAAGGATGACATACAGTTGCATAATGATGCTTCAAAACTGTAAGTAAAAGAAGGTATAAATAAAAGTGTAGGTTGATTAATCTAAGAAACCTAGGATGTGTACAAAAGATGC
This sequence comes from Nicotiana attenuata, assembly GCF_001879085.1. Taxonomy (NCBI): domain Eukaryota; kingdom Viridiplantae; phylum Streptophyta; class Magnoliopsida; order Solanales; family Solanaceae; genus Nicotiana; species Nicotiana attenuata. The sequence continues at coordinate 154,825 of NW_017672793.1, read as the reverse complement.
TCCTCGTAATGTAATTAAAATAAGCTACAAACAAAAGTGTAAAAAGGAAGCATTTCAGCTGGTGAAGGCTTCTTATATATTGTAGTTCTCAAATTACGATGTCGTGCTGGAGTATGCCAATTCTTTCATAATATCTTTCCATTAGATCAAGCTTATCCCATATGACATCCTACGACAATGGCACCTTAGTGGCATACTCGTGTCATATAAAAGATTTCACATTATGATTAAACTAAGCCAAGATACAACAATATCAGAAATAGCACATAGCAATTCAAAATTTCCAAATAGAAAAGATACTTAAGTGACAGAAGCAAAAATGAGTAAAGTAAGAAGAAACGGATAAAACTCCAACTTAACATCCGCAATAGTCCAATGGGACAAAAAGTCGAAAACCAGTTACTGAAATGGAATTATTAGTATTAAGACGTAATGACTATTTTCCTGCATAGCAAAAGGAAGGAATATGGGCAGTTCAACAACATGCTGCATAAATGATCATCTCATATTGAGTTCTCCAAGCATGTTAAGTTTTTCCACTCACTCCAAAAAATTCAGTTAACAATCTAATTCCTTCTAGAAGTTGTAAAACTCCACTTGTACCGGCAATATGAATAACATAGGAAGGGTTCATAAACATCATTGGACTAGAAAAAGTAGAACGACGAGTGTGAGCACAAGCATAACAGTCAATGAGAGGCATTCAATCATCACAACAGTAAATATTTTAGATAGCCATTCCTACAGACTTCAGAGTAATGAGATAGTAGAGGGGCATGGCAAATCAAAAACACCGCAAGTGAGCAGGTTCAGTTTCACCACATGATCTCAAGCCACAATGATAAACAGATATGAGTCACTAAGAATACTTAACAAGACTATAAAGTAGAGTCAATAAAGGTTCAGACATAAAGTTGTAATGCGAATCAATCATTGCTCTATTTTCCACAAGTTGTTACACACATCATTGACACTTGCAACTTAAATATGTTTTCTGTATCTCATGCACATATCATGCCACAGAACAACAACCACTTTGAGCTTCAAACTTGAAGCATTTTGTCACCAGAAAAAAATAAAAAAATGGGGCGCAAAAGAAAACTAATAAAAATACCCCAAAAATGCACCCAAAATCACACATATTAAATAAATTTTACATGTATTCCTTAAACAAAACAACAAAACCCATGAAATCTATACATGAAATCAATACAGATCGATGAAATTGAAAAGAGGACCACAAATCCAAAAAGGGAAAAACAAATAGGGAATAATACTAGGAAGAAATAGTGAAATAAAGAAGCAATTAAATTAGTAAAATGGAGGAGATTTACTGAATATAGCAAAACTTATGCTTTGAGATTTAGAGAATACCCATTTGTACCCTTATATGACAAAAAATTAAAGAGAACCCATTAAAAGTAGGCGAAAAACTCGAGAGAAAGAAAGTACCTGTGATTTCACCCGCTCAAATCCTAAGTCTTGGAATGATGTTAGTTTCTTTGTTTCCTTGGAGTTTCAGACGCCAACAAATTTCAGCAATTAAAAGGTTTTTATGCAATTTTGTTGTCTCTAGCAGAGAGATTGAAATATGGGTTTTCTTCGAGCAATCAATGTTCGTTTAACAGGGGAAGAAGGTGGTCTTTTCCATGGTGCTTTGGTGGAAGTTTTGTGGTTGAAAGATGGTGGGATTTTGGTCGGAGATGGGGTGGAGACGCGTCAATGGCGATTTTGGGTTTGGGACTTTGGGGATGTCGACTGCCTTTGGGTTTGGGACATTGGGGATGTCGACTGCTAATAGGTAAATAGGATATGGACTAATTAAATTAGAGACTTTTATATTTTTATTTTCTAATTAATTAAAAAGACAAAAATTATTTTTGTTTGGCGGGTCTAACAAAATTTAGGAGGGAATCTGATAAGGAGAAAAAAAACCGTTCCGTTATCTATTTTTCCCAAAATTCCGTTCTAAACAGTCGCGTTAAAAAGCGCTATGGCAATGGTTTAATGTAAATGGTTTTATATCAAAAGTGTGCTGATATCATCCACATTCTACAGGAACAGTTATAACCGTTGCTATATGTGCTCTATAGCAACGGTTTGATAACCGTTACTAAAAAACTGTTGCAATAGGCTCATTTTCTGGTAGTGTATGAGATAAAGTCTCATTCAAACACTTCAATATACTGCTAATGATAAATGAAACAAGCAATAAATCGTAACCATCTCTCAGGTCAACCATTCATGAAGTCACTTCCTTTTTGGCTAATGCCACAGTAGATTTCCGAGCCGAACCTCGATATTATCCTTCCAACAAGCTGAAATCAAATCCGTTCGTATTCATTAATGACCCTAATGATCATCTCGAATCCAACACACCTCTGTGGTGACATGACACATGAATACAGGCCCAAGCCACACTTTACATAATTCGTGCACCCATAAGAAATGGCCTGAATATCCTCAAACCATGAAAATGACCCAAACGGAAGGGTTGTATCTCAAGTCCATCAGTACCATCACAACATAGAGCTGAGACCCCGTCTCGCATCGTAGAAATAGAACACATGAATCTACCCCGAAAGGTCATATCTCCACGCAACCCGATAGGACACAACTGATACGCCGTCCGGATATATGCCACACCTCTAATACCCAATCATTCCAGGTTAGATACTCTCAAACTTCTCTGTGCCCCCAAACAAACCTGAATATCACCAATCGATCTAAAAGAAGGTGTCGCAATACTACCGAAGTGCTATCAACTTAATCACATTACCCTTTTTCTGAAACCTATACTCTCGTCAAATCACTCCCAAATAACGATACCATTTCCTTAATCATCTGAGGCTACCCGCTGCCTAAGAGTGTTATGAACATTCCTTTCAGAACTGAACTGAAACCTCATACACGCAAATCTCGATCCTCCACAACATACCGCATACACCATTCATCCAAGGATAACTGAAAAACTTTTATCTCCCTACCGAGCCACAGACATCTACGCACTCAACTAGTCAAGAACTCCCAGTGATCCCATTTAGAAGAAAATCATTACACGTCCCATACCTCTCATATTCGTAGCAAATGCACCGGTCCAGCCACGGTAGAAATCAACAAGAACTCTCCCAATTCCGTTTGCACAATTAAACTGCCAAGACTGAATCCTTCTAACTAGACCAAGCTAAGCAAGCCATCAAAGCCCACGAGCATTGTCGCAAAATACCTGTAAGTACCCATTACCTCGAACACATACAAGGAATTGATCATGTCCTTACCATACCGATTCGGTCTACTATCAAACCACTCCATCTACCTGAATTTCCTTCTGATTCATTTTCAACTTGATGCTCCCTCTTGCTGTAGTACCACAATCTCTCAATCCCAAGCTCACTACACGAGACCCAAGCACAAGACCACACTGACTAGGACCCATAAGCCGCTGAATACTCTCTCAAATATTCCCAAAACATCACGCTCCCGAATACTTTAATCTGAAGAACTTCCTGCGAATCCGAATCCGTTACCTTTACTTTCCTGATACTGATGCATAGAACCCCATAATTAACATAGAAATACCACAAATCTGAACCTCTTCCAATGAAAACACAGTTTCTAACCACACATGCAACTTTAAAATACCCGATTGTTTCCTGCAGAATCTTGAACACATTAGAACCATTCTTGAAAGTCACTCACTCTTATTCAAACTGCAAATTACCTGACCCAACGAACAGAACCACTCGTGCCTCATCGGCACTCCGATACCGCAAAATGAAATCCTCGTCCTAATATAACCACGCAACTTCCTGCTCTATGCCCCGAGCATTCTTTACCAACAGCAACTTAAGACATCCTGTGATTCTCTTTCCCCATGAAGCATAATGTAACCTTTGTCAAAAAAATTCCTTTACTCTAGCCATAGCTAATTCACTCGCATACCCCAAACTGGAACTAACATAGCACCTAACCGTGCAATCAACTACTCATAGCAGACTCCCCCACTTGTCTTGAAGCCATAGATCAAAATACCCTCAATAACTCATAACACTTTTACTCTATTGATGCCACAATAACATAGTGAGATTGAACTCAAATCATTTATAAGTTGTGAAAACACAGATCATCCCGTACTGTAACTCTTCTGCAATTCTCGCATTCATTCCCGCAATAGATAAGCCCACTCTCTTAAGCGACCCGAAATTCCAAATTTCAACCCGTACTTTTCACTTGCTCATGAGATCTCCTAGTACACACATAAGGATCGTACCACTTCAGGACACTTCGCAGGAGATAACCCACCTGCTTCGCTTCAATATAGCATTTTTGTATACCTTCCACCGCCATACACATTACACAACCTCTTAGTCTTCCTGCGTCTGAACTCGTACCGTAACATAAAATTTACTTCACTCTCGACTGGAAACATGAAAAGATTCTTCACACGCCCATAACTCGGGCTATACCTCGAATCACGATGGAATTCAAACACCTAATAGTTCTTCTATCATCCAGCAGACCTTCCTCGTCACTTCTAAGTCACATAGATACATCTCGCATTACCAAAATACCCATCACATAGCTATCCAGCTGTCACTTCCACTAATAGGGACAATACCGAACATATAAGTTCAAAACACTTGCTCACACAATCAGCACCTCGATGCTCAAGCCATAGGCAAAGGTCCGGCCTCAAGTCCTCCAGACTGGCCCAACATCAACTCACAGAGAGCACATCTCGCCCCTCGATCAGGGAATCATAAGCCGTCAAGGCACATCTGATACTGAGCGCTCATGCGCGCATACAAACGCGTGGAAGGAATTTCAAGAGTTTCTTTTCAAGCTGAATCAAGGACGCACGATAGGAATTCAAGAATGTGAAGTTTTCCTAAAGGTTCTGCAGCCTCTCGAGGATAAATACAGACGTCTCCGTACCGATCCGCGAGACTCTACTAAACCTGCTCATGACTCGTGAGACCTAGTAACCTAGGCTCTGATACAACCTTGTCACGACCCAATTCCCAAACTCGGTCGTGATGGCGCCTCTCGTGAAGACAAGGCCAGCCAGACCAATACAGGACACCTCTTTAAGTAGTAATCACCATTTAAGCAATTATGAAACACGATTTAATAACAATAAATTGTGGAACATAGATATTATTAGTAGAACCATCCCGACACAGCCCAAACCGGGGTGTCACAAGTCACGAGCATCTATTAAAGTACGAATACCACTACGAGGTTTGAAATATACAAAATAGGACCGATGTACGAAAGGAAGAGATGTGGTGCTGCGAACGTTGGCAGTCACCTCGCTAAACTCCGATAACTAAGCCTCCGATCAGTTCAAAACCCGCTACCGGGGAAAACAAATACCTGCATCTGCACGCAAGGTGCAGGAAGTAAAGTGAGTACTCCAACCCAGTAAGTAATAAGAGTATATAAAGACTGAGCAGTAGGAAACAATGAATCCACATTCACGTTAGGTTCAATAAACACAACAGGCTTTCAAATCATAATACGAGTCAACCTTCCCTTTTAAAATCCAACTTTTAGTAAAAATCATTTTGAAATACCTTCCAGAAGTTTCAGTAGGGGTTCAATACCATTTAAAAGAATAACAGCGATTAAAGCCATAATCGGCCCCTCGGGCAAAGCATAGTTCGTAAAATAGCCCCTTGGGCAAAAACAGTAATCATAAACACTTCATCACTTGAAAATCTCGGAGGAAATAACCAAATGCCAAATCAGTGGTTAATTTCTAAACNCGATAAGTCAACATATTCGATAGAAACTCACTGAAAAGGGGAGTGAAATCAACAAGTTCATAAACAGGCCTCTCAGGCAAACATCACTCATATGCATGTATATAGTTATCGCCCCTCGGGCTAGCCTCTCTGCCACTCGTGACTCAACTCTTGCCAATCAGTGCTCACACTCAGCACTCACGATCAATAGGTACTATATAGCAACCGCTGCGGCGTGCAGCCCAATCCATATATATATATATAATAACCGCTGCGGCATGCAGCCCGATCCATATGGGTACCCGCGCTCACTGTGGGGGTGCAGACTCTGGAGGGGCTCCTACAGCCCAAGCGCAATATTGTTGCGGTGTGCAGCCCGATCCATGTAAGTATCGCTGCGGCGTGCAGCCCGATCCATATACATATATATACATATACATTACTGCGGCGTGCAGCCCGATCCATAGGTATATAATCCTCACAACTGGCCCTCGGCCTCTCTCAGTCATTAACCTCACCATCAGTCTCTCAGTCTATCTCAATCATCAATCTAACAATCAGACCCTCGATCTATCTCAGTCATCATCTCTCGATTGCTCGGACCATCAGTAAAACAGGGAGCTCAGCCCAAAACAGTTTTCCACATTTTTAAGAATATAGTGATAAAGCCAGATTTGAGTAATAAACAGGTAAAACATGACTGAGGATATGCTTTCAAACAAGTAGAGTGAGGATAGATAGTTAAAATGCCCCTAAGGGTCTCAACAAGTCGGCACAAGGCCCCAAACATGGCATACAGCCTAAAATATAATGACATCAAACAATTAACTATCAAATACGCATTAAAGTACTCGATCGGAAAGGACTAGGTCACAATCCCCAGCGGTGCTCTACCCCACGCTCGTTATCTAGCGTGTAAGTCACCTCCTAGTAACACAACGATGTGTAATCCGGGGTTTCAAACCCTCAGAGCAACATTTACAATCATTACTTACCTCAAGCCGGCCAAAATCCTAGCTCGCTATGCCCTTGCCTCGCAAATCGACCTCCTCGCGCGTCGAATCTGATCAAAACCACAACGAATACGTCACAATATGCTAAGGAGACAATACTCAATCGAAAACAATCAAAAATATCAAGAATCTTGAAATTAGCAAAACCCGAGCCCGGGGCCCACTTCTCGAAACTCAGAAATTCTTACACCAACGGATTCCTTATCTCGCCACGAGTCTGTACATATCAAAATCACAAGAATCGGAGTCCATTTGACCCCTCGAATCCCTAGTTTAAGCTCTCTTAGGTTCAAGCCCTAAACCACCATTTTTGACCTTTAATTTCTTAAGTTTTTCAGCTCTAATCCATGTATTTACTCCATAGAATCATGTTTTTTTTAAGACAAGAGTTCCTACCTGATCAAAGCCCTTGAAACCCTCTTCAAAATCGCCCAAAAACTCTCCAAGTCCGGAGTGAAATATGTTACTCTTCCAAAAATTCGCGAAGATGAATTAAATATTTCTGTCCAACAGAAATCGCTTCTGCGGTCAAAATGTCGCTTCTGCAACTTCCGCTTCTGCGGTCTCCTTCCGCTTCTGCGGAATTTCCCATAATCCAAAAACCCGCTTCTGCGACTTAAATCCTGCATCTGCGGCTATGCAGATGCGGCTTCCCCTACCGCTACTGCGGAATCAACGCCCAGGTCCCATCACCGCTTCTGCGGTCCAATCTTCGTACAAGCGAGACCGCTTCTGTGGTCCAGGCTTCGCAGAAGCGAAAATACCAGTTGCAGCAGACTTAGCAACATGCACAATTCCAAAACTCTCCGTTTAACCATCCGAACTCATCCCGAGGCCCCCGGGACCTCAACCAAAAATACCAAAGCATCCTACAATGTTATTCAAACTTGTTCCAACCATAAAAACCCATCCAACAACACTAAAATCATCAATTCACATTGAATTCAAGCCTAAGCTCTTCTAAAACTTCCGAAACACGCATTTGATCAAAAACCCGACCAAAACACCTCCGAATGATATGAAATTTTGCACTCACATCCAAAATCACCTAACGAAGCTACAGCAACTCTCGGAATTCCATTCCGACTCCCTGATCAAAATCTCACCCATCAACCGGAAATCGCCAAAATACTAACTTCGCCAATTCAAGCCTAATTCTACACCGGACTTCCAAAACCAATTCCGATCACGCTCCTATGTTACAAATCACCCAGCGAAGCTAACCAAATCAAAAAACTCCGATCCGAGCTCATATACAAATGAGTCAACTCTTGGTCAAACCTTTCAAATTCAAAGCTTTCAACTGAAACTGTTCTTTCAAATTCATTCCCAATTTTCCTGAAACCAAAACCAACGATCTACATTAGTCATAATGCATAACACGGGGCAAGTCATGCCCGGGAACTGGCGATCAAGGTGCAAAATCTCAAAACGACCAGTCGGGTCGTTACAAAAATCAACTAATGTCTATGGAGATTGTGAATGTTAGAACTACCGTTCCAACTTTGATTCCGATTTTACTTCAACACAGTGGTGAATGGGTAAGTGAGAGTAAATTTGTTAATTTCCTTGTTAATGGTGTGTTGATCAATTCGGACTGTAGCTATGATTATTTTGTTGATGAGATATACAGGCAATTGGGTAGAGATCCAATTACAAGTGCAATGGAGATAAAATATACAGTGAAGGATGGCATATAGCAATTCCAATATACAATGATATGAGCATGCGCTTGTATATGGAGATGAAAAAGAAAAACCTGAATATCACTGAATATCCATTATGCATAACATTGAAAACTGTGTATTCAAGTGCTGAATGCTCATATTCAAGTTCATACTCGGGTGGCAACTTACTGGCAACAACTTCGACTGGAAACTTACTCGCAACAACTTCAGTTGGTTTACAATGTCAGAACGTAGAAGAAGTACACGGAACTAATATTGTTGAGATGATGGATAATCATGTAAAGGAAGACAAAATTGAGATATTGAAGGGAAATTGTATAGTAGACAATTCACAACATGAAGAAATTGCAGAAGGTCAGTTGTATTGGGACAAAGATACACTCATTAGTGTAATGAAGCACTACGCAATACGAGAAAAATGTCAATTTATAGTGGATAGATCATCTACAACAAGGTATGATTTCTACTTATGAGATTGCACTTCTCTATAATTTTATGTATACAGATCTGTATAAAAAATATATAATTATTGTATAGTGTAAATTTATGTATACAGATCTGTATAAAAAAATGTCTAATTATTTTATAGTGTATTAGCTATTGTATAGTGTAAATTTATATATACATATCTGTATAAAAATGTATAATTATTGTATAGTGAGATTGCATATGTATACAGATCTGTATAAAAAATATATAATTATTGTATAGTGAGATTGCATATGTATACTGGTTGTTTATTTGAGACACAAGTGTAAAAATCTAAAGAAATGCATTATCATAACACTATATTTTAAATAGGTATTGTCTTATATGCGTGGATGAAAGTTGCAAATGGAGTCTTAGATCTTCAAGTCTACACAAATCAAATGTCTTCAAGGTTAGACGGTTCAATGATGTTCACACTTACCCAGAGATGACTAGACTGTTTTCACAACGTCATGCTACTTCGTCTGCCATTGCAAAAATGATTTGCAACAAATATGCCAATCCAAAAATAATATACACTCTGGCAGACATCATGAGCGACATGAAACAACAGTATGAGATTAATATGAGTTACGTAAAAGCTTATAGAACAAAAGAAAAGGCGCTTGAACTACTAAGAGGGATACCACGCGAATCTTATAGAAAACTGCCGGGTCACTTGTATATGATAAATATGACAAATCCTGGTTCTTTCACAATGTTACATAAATCAGAGGACGGGCGCTTCATGTATGTTTTTGTCGCACTAAATGCATCAATCATAGGATGGAAATACTGTTACCCTATTGTAGTGGTTGATGGGACATTCCTCAAATCATCACACAGAGGAACAATGTTAACAGCTAGCGCACAAGATGCGGCAGGTGAATATGTTGCAGACTCGTATAATAATTATATATGGTTTAGATAGTTCTTATCTGTGTATAACAAAAATAACATGTGGATGCTTTCTTATTTGCTTAACCGGGTAAAATTTTCCACTAGCATACGCTGTTGTAGATTCTGAAAATGATGCTTCCTGGGTAATGGTTTTTTTGAA
>NW_017672793.1:112444-137657 GCF_001879085.1 Nicotiana attenuata | reverse complement strand
ATGTTTTAGACAGGCTTTTTGGGGAAAGGGAAAGGATGTGCATCGTATCGGATCGTCATGCAAGCATATTGAGGGGTGCTTCGATTGTGTATCCAGAGGTATCTCACTGTGTTATGCATCTTTCATCTTTGGAATAACATAAAGAAGCAGTTCAAGAAGAACCATGACCGCTGAGGGAAGTATTTTTTGCAATGGCCAGACATACAAAATTGAAGATTTTAATCGCCTCATGCAAGATAATGGACAGCATTGATAAGAGGGTAAGGGGTTACTATTCCAAGTTGGTTATGAAAGTGGTCTAATAGTGCATTCACTGTTAATAGATCCATGGTGATGAATTCAAATATTGCGAGTCGCTCAATGCAAGGAACAGAGAGGCAAGAGAAGTACCAATCATGAGTTTGCTAGATTACATGATGAATTTTTGTATGGAATGGAATAATACAATAGAATGACTGCAATGAGTACATTTATTGGCGTAGAAAAAAAATATCATGAGTAATGAAGGAAATAGCTATTTGTCGCAGAAGATGACGGTGTTCTTTTATCATGTCTTACTTCATACGCCGGAGCAACATACTTTGACAAAAATCATTAATACTTGTCATATCATGTTTTAGTTTTACTAATGATATCTATTTAAATTTAGGTGAGGCCTTCAACCGATTATGTATATGTAGTAATGGATGCTGAACAATAAAGCGGAACATAGTCTGTGCATGCAAAAAAGAGAAATGCTCGTGCAAACGATTTCAAGTGGATGAGATTCCTTGCCCACATGCTATGGAAGTATTGGACTACACAACATGGAAGCACCCCAAATATTGTTCTGCCTATTACACCAAGGACTACTTCAAGAAGACATTTGAAGTGCCAGTTAATCCACTCCAGATGAAACTTCATGGGACTTCCAACAGAGGTGTTAGATAATGTGGTCCTACACCGATAGTGAAGGGCAAAACCAGGAAGAACCGACGAAGTCGCGACGCAAGGGCTTTATGAATATCTGTATACTGAAACTGTTACAGTGTGGCTGTGTGGAAAACAAGGACATAACAGAAGAACATGCAGGAATCTCAAGACAACTAGTAGATGCTGCTACAGTGATTTAGTATTTCTAACAGTTTTTCTTCTGAATATTAAATTGGAAAAATAATGAGATTTGCAATCAGATTCTCTATGATGTATGAATTAAGATGCTACTTTTTTGTCATATGAAAGTATTGATGGAAGTTTTATTTCAAATACTGATTATGGATGTCACATACAAAATAGATGACAATGTACAAAAAAGACTGTTACTATAAACAAAATATAAAATAGACTGTCACTATACAATTTATATGTAATATTTTGTTCCTATAAGCAAAAAAAAAATACAAAATAAACTATAGCTATACAAAAAATATCAAAATAGATGTCACCATACAAAAACTATACAAAAGAGGGATTACCAATTAAATATACAAAATAAAAATTGTATATTTATACAATTTATATACAATAGACTGTGACTATCCAAAAATATACAGATAGATATCACTATACAAAATAGACTGTCGCTATAACAAGTTTATATACATTAGCTGCCCAAACATCGTTCACAAACTTCCTGTAGCAACTTAGCACACCAGCTAATTTGCAAAATCTGTCGAAAATTGCAAAAGCTGTGAAATAGATTAAACTGTATAATATTAAAACTAAAATGTAGAAAAGTCAAAACTACACAATATCTTGAAATTTTATAATTTCACTATTAACAGAAAACTACACAATAAGTCGCAATTAAAAGTAATATTCAACATTAGCATTTCAAACATATTTGTTCAAAGACATCCCAAACAAAAGCATAAAACGTGATTAAGTATGCAACTGTATCCAATATAGACAAATCAGAACAAACTACTTCCATCTTAAAACTACATGTGAATTTTCTGTTAAACTATCCAAACTACTTCATTTTGCCCTTCAACTTGATATCCTTCAAAGTTCTGTCATCCAAACATCATGCAACTTGCTATTTTTGTTGATATCTTCAAAGTCTTGTCATCAACAAACGGCATGCGTCTTGCCCTTTTTCTTGTTATCCTTCAAAGACTTGTCATCAACAACGGAATGCGACTTGCTCTTTTTCTTGTTATCCTTTTTGTCTGATCCTCAATCTACAGTAGATCTCTCATACTAGCTGCATGTCCTCTTTGTTTCTTACTCCGTAATCCATAGCAATATACCATATGTTTCGTATCCCACAATATCAATAGCTTTAGGAATACTGCTGGCTTGAAATGATGTACTCAGCAAATGCAGCAACATAGACACCACAATCACTAATACAAGGTAGCCATAAACATTGAATAAAAGTTAGGATAATATCCAAATAGGAATTCATGTACAAAAAATGAATAAGAATCAGAAATATTCAATAAAATTTACGTGTTATCTTGCATTGGCACACCATCAACGACATGAATTCAAAGGATTATTGGCGGGGATTCCCATGATTCTCCTTTGTGTCCAAAAACAATACGATGAAGAGAATATGGGAGAACACTGAGTATGGCTCAACTGATCTCCGACTGCACTATTCTATCGCGCGCCACTCATGGAATCATATACATAATGCAGCACAGATCTTAATGCAATCTGCATATCCAGTGCCACTTATCAGACAGATTTATAGGGAAAAGGACTTCATCAAAGTAGACCAAGGAACATTACATCTTAAAAAATACAAGTATATACTCAGCGCAATTGGATCTGTTTCAGTAATCAAATTCATGTCTTCTGTTTTCTCCAAAAACTCCTTGTACAAATTGAAATCAAGCAGTTAAACCAACAGTCAGTAGTTGTGAATCTTACTGGAACATCAACACCGTCTTCCTTCTTTCTCAATAGTAAAAAATTACATCAATATGCTGAAAATGAGAATATACACACATAGTTAGAAAAATTACAGTATGAGAAAACTAAAAATGTATATCACCAGTTTATATTTATAGTTAAAGCGTTGACTTACTGATCACACAAGGGTAGGCCGGGATATGCAAATGTTAAGAACCATTTTTTTCTCCAATATCATCAACTCCAAATTCAAGAGAATTTTTCTCTTAGCTTATTGGCTAGCCTCTATATAAACACCGCCCTGATGAACGATGTAAAAAGATATGGTTCATAACACGAAAATAAACAAGAAAAAAAAAAAAGAAAAATAGAAAAAACTGAAACACAAAACTTTACGGCGCATTAGTCCTTAAGCCTCTATTGATGAATAGTGTTCCACTTACACAATTACTTTGAAATCAACAGGATTGTCAACATTTCCCTGAAAAGGATACTTAATAGTTCAAGATGGCTCTTTGACTTAGTTGGCCTTATTTCACACAACTTGGATGGGTGCCACCAGAGTCAAATGTGTTCATGAATGGTGACTTCATGACCGCTGGTTTCCTTCTCTAGGTTCATTTCAGGTGTGTCATGATCAACAACTATACGATCTTCCTGCATAGTAGCAATATTTTTCTCCACTCCTAATCACCATATCAATATTATTATGAATATTTTTGGGTCCAATTGCACATTTTCATCATCTTGCAATTGTTCACCCTGTGCTTCAGTTGCTTGTTCACAAGATTCTGCAAAAATATTTACAAGAGCTAACACAATTAGTACTTGTTAATAATCTTTGATAAAACAAACATATATAAAATAAAATAAAATACTGTCTAACCATTTGCAATAGTCAAGATCATCCCAATTATATCATTATCTTCACTAGCATTTTCTTCGGTTCCAATATCGTCGTTAAGAGAGGGAGGTCTAGAGATATCACATGTTGCATTTATGCATTTGGAACCAATCTCACTTCTGCTTGTTCCTTCAGTATTTTGTACGTCTTGAGATTGTATTCCACTTTTCTCTTGATACTCCACTCCAGCTTCTTCCCTTCCAGCTTCAAAAGATTCTGTAACATTTGCAATTAATACCCATTCTAATAATTCACTGAAACTAACATACAATATATAATGAAAATTTTATCTAACCTTGATTGGCACAACATTGAAATCCAAATTTTTCTTTGTATGACAGAGGTGTAGAAAGATCATATGTTCCTTCTAAGCATTTGCATACAATCCCGCTGATACTTGTTCCCAATGGACTTGATAAATCCTCCTGAGATTGCAATCCACATTTACAAATTTTTTCTGTTTCTCCTTTCTCTTTTGGATTTTCCCGGTCTTGAAATTCACCTACATCTTCAACTTCCACTCCATCAGTAGATTCTACAAATATTTGTAATCACAAATTTCTCTATTCAATATAAATTTCAAAAAAAAAAAAAATTCAAAATCTATATCTAACCTTTCCCAATATCAGTAACGTTCTCAGTTTCATCATCTAGATGTGCATCTCTAAAATCGCTTTCATACTGCACTTCTACATCCACATCCATATCATCACGTTCATCACCGCCTGCATCTTCGTTGATTGTAACAATAGGCTCTGTAGCACGACAATGATCATCAACTCCATCTTTTCTAATTGGAACACTAGATTCTCTATCTGTGTTCATTTGATCAGCTTTCCCAAAAATGTTCAACAAAGTATCAAGCTTTGATCCTAGAGTTTTCTTTAAATCCTGAGAAAGAAACTAAGTTAGAAAGTTAAGGACATGTTCAAAATTTAAGGACAGACAGTCCTTAAGTTTGATTTATAGGTTGAAAAGTTAAGGACAGGCAGTCTTTAACTATGAATTCCAAGTTCAAAACATAAGGACAAGAAGTCCTTAAGTTTCATTTCCAAGTTCAAAAGTTAAGGACAGGCAGTCCTTAACTTTGAATTCCAAGTTCAAAACATAAGGACAAGAAGTCCTTAAGTTTCATTTTCAAGTTCAAAAGTTAAGGACAAGAAGTCCTTAAGTTTCATTTCCAAGTTCAAAAGTTAAGGACAGGCAGTCCTTAACTTTGAATTCCAAGTTCAAAAGATTTAATGACACAAAGTCCTAAAGTTAGACTAACTGAAAATACCATGATTTCATTCTCAATCTTTTTTTCTGCTATAGCTATTTCTGATAAACTCTAGTAACTTCAACTTGCAAATCCTTCTTAAGACTCTCTGATAATCTCTGAATCAAAAAAACATAAAATAAAAAAAAAAGTGTTCGTAAGTAAGAAATAATCAAATAAAAAACTAATACTATTCAAAGGCAGAAACACATACTCTAACAATTTCCTTAAGTATGGCTTCGTCAAATTGTGTGGAAGAAGACCTTGAGCTTGGATCTTGTGAAATTGGATCCTCCACACTAAGAGGCTCTGTATCTTCTTCTTCAACAGGAATGAATGGTGACACCTCGATCAACTTAAACAACTATTATATAAGAAAAAGTAAACATAAGTATTCACAACTAAAATAAATAAACAAAAAAATAGATAGTGATTACATTAACTTACATTTTCATTATGGAAATATTTTCTACAAAGAGCATCAAACTGTGGAGACTTCATTTCAGAATAACATAACATCCGAGGATAACCAGATTCTTTGAAGTTCACAAATTGTTTTTCTTGGAAAATAGGAAGTACTTCCATAATCCAAACACAAAAGGCAAAAGGAAAGCCAACTATAGTGTAGCTATCCTTCTCTTTATCTTTGTCTTTCTCCTTCTCAATCTCATTCTCATTTGGCTTCAAACAACTCTTCAATGATTTTAATAGCGTCTCATAAGAAAGAGAGCCCCAGTTGAAGGAAAAGCAGAGTGCGTCATCGTCGACAATTTTCATTATCTGATCGGACACATTCCTATTCTTCTGCTTGCCCATCAAAACAGATTCAACAAAATAGATTGTTGCCAACTTCAAAGCATCATCATCGCTGCCAACAAATGATGAAGTTGTACCATGTGGGTGACTAGAAATAAAACTAAACAACTTAAAAGCCTATTCTCTTTCTCATGTAAACCTTTGATGTTGAGCGACGAATAAGACTTCAAACCAGTAATTATGTGAAATGCGTCACGGGTAAACTTAATTTCACGATCAAATACCTTGAATGTCATTGAATCAGGTTCATTATTTACAATTGCTGAAAGCAATATACAGTGAATAAGTTTACCAGAGAACTTTACACTTTGTAATCGGAAGAAGTTGCCAAAAATACCATCCCTCAATTTTTTCCACTGGCTATTCGATAAAAAACCTTTAATTGTTTCCTTATATTGTAAATCTCCTTTCCAATACACCATAAAATTACGCCAATCATCAAACTCGAACACAGGATTTCCTTCCATTATCACACTACAAAAGAAGGAAAAAGAAAACAAAGATTAGGACTTACAGTTAGTTGCAGGGACTTGGTCCTTAACTTCAAGTGTCACATACAAAAGTTAAGGACAAGCAGTCCTTAACTTAAAGTTTAAAGTTCAAAAGTTAAGGACAATAGGTCCTAAACTTCAAATTTGTAGTTCAAAAGTTAAGGACATTTGGTCCTTAACTTCAAGTTTCATGTGCAAAAGTTAAGGACAATCAGTCCTTAACTTAAAGTTCCAACTTCAAAATTTAATGTCGTTTCTTTCTTATATTTCAGGAACACAGTTAACTAAAAATTCATAAACACAGTAAGCTTATGAATTTCTACGACTATTTTTATGAAATATACCTACATAATCAAATATATTGAATCAACCACAAACACATTTCACATTTCAACCCTAAAAATTTCTGAATAACACAATCACACTACATCTCCGGCACTGAATCAACATATAATGATCATTTTTTGCAATTTCAAACATACTTCACACGGCATTGAACCCGATTACACATTTAGAAATACAAAAATGCATAAAAAAAAAACACACATTACCAGTAGCGAACGATTCATAGAAGATGGCGGAGAAGATGAAGGAGCAGGAAGATTAACTGAAGATCCTTTGCATGCGAGAGGATGATGAAGAAGCAGAGAATATGCAACTTGCCCTGAAACCCCTCTCAAATTGTTTTCCCTCGACTGAATGAAAAAAAGGGTTTTTGGGCATTTTGGCATTATAAGCGCATGGAAGAAAGGGTAAATGTGTCTTTTCCCTATTAGTAGTGGCTATTTTTGCTGAGCATTGTAATTAGTGGATAAAAATTAAAGACACCCTTAATTACACGCCATTTTTACTCAACTTTATAGTGTGAGGCTTCATAAACCATTGAATAACTTCATACAACACATCAACCTTACCTTAGTAATTATTACAACTAGAATCAACTACAATGCCCCGTTATTAAATAATTAAACAAATAGCAGCAACACTCTGGTAAGTGGTAACCTATATATAATTTAGAGACTTGCATCGGTTGGTCGTTCAGTTTCGTATATGTTTACCTCGAAAAAATACGAGTAACAATTAAACTTGATTTATGGTTTTAAAGATATGTGATTTAATTTAATACCAATTAATAATCAAAAAATATGAAGTAAAAATAAAAGATAGAAGTGAGTCAAACCAATATTAGTTATCAGCAGTGACCTCGAGACGGTGACCTCGAGATGGCTTAAAGCAGTAAGAACAATGAAGCAAGAAAATCAAAGTAAGAGTAATCAAGCTAAGGGACAATTCTGATGAACAACAGGCAAAAAGGTAGAGAGTATATTCTTTGCTAGGTAAAAAGATAGTCTTACAAATGATTGGGTTCCCTTTATATAATGGGGAACCCTAAATAAGGAATATTCCATTTACAGTAAGGAATATTCTTATTACAGCTGTCTAACCGTCTAGTACGGAATTGTACGATGCTACTCTGTAATTTGCGCCATGATTTTGGGGACGTGGCAGGAATCTAGCTCGTTCTGGTACAAATCCATAATGGTACTATTTCGGGGTAGAACATGCCCGACCTCAGTATGCATCATGCTTCACCTTCGAACTTGGGTCCGGTTCCTTGAGCTCGACTCTGGCCTTACCCGGACTCGGACATCGGACATCGGACGGCCTCTCAAGTATATAGATCGAAGGCATTCGATCTCGACCGTATACAATATAAAATTAATTAAATTATATATAATGAATATATATGAATATAGCGATAATAAAAAAATATTTAGCACTTACGTGAACATACAATATATAATTTGTAAGCGACATTATTAGTACATAAGTTTAAGTTACCATAACAAGTTACCTATTGATACATGTTAAAGTTAATTTGTCAGTAGAAGATAAGGAGATCTATTCGACACTTCCCTAGTTAAGGGCAAGAAAACTTTACCAACCAAATAAATGCAACTCTCATGGAGCAATTTCATGGCAATTACATACTCTTCTCTTCACTTTTTCTTTTTTCTGATGCATGTTGCTTGGTAGAGTATCTAACTATAATATTTTTTTTCCACCTTTGACTACCACCATTATTTATACAAGAACTTGATTCCCTCAGATCATATTATTGGGGGAAAAAAGGGAGCTAGCGAACACTTAATTACAACGAAAAGGATGAGAAACAAACAAACTTCTTTATGTCGTACCTTTCGAAACAAACATAAGTTATTCGTCGAATGTAGTACACTGTCATCATTAATTGTATGACAAGAGTTGAATAAGATTGTAGGAATGCGGAGATCCACACACCCAAACAACAGTTTCATTATTATCACACTAGTTATACATCTCAAAAGATCTTTATTTCATGACTATCTTTTGAGGATTCTAATTAATCTTTGACAGATATAACTGGATAAAGGGTAATAGAAGCAAGATTAATTAGGTGATTGAGCAATGATATTTAAATCATCATAATACTGATTAAAGCTACCATCTCCAACATATCCTTAATTTAAGTTTCATGAAACTTAGGATGATTACTCTTTTTGACTTTATGAATGTGGCAGGCAAGATTTTTATCAAGAAGATTCAACAACTAAAAAAAGTAAACATGTGAAGAAACCAGGAGGATTAACCTTATATGTACAATATAACTTTCCAGCGAAAATAGTTCATATAAAACTCCTTCCTGCCCCTAACTTCGCCCATGGTATATAAGGTGAGACTTTGATAAATCATCGAATGACTTCAGTCTCACATCAACCTTACCTTATGGTAGAGGTGGCAAAATGGTTCAAAGAAAACAGCTAACCATCCATATTATTCACTAAAAAATAGGTTGGATAATAAACTTCTTAAAAACGGGTCAAATGTGGATAAGAACCATATTATCCGTTTAGAAAATGGATAACCAATGAGTAACCAATGGATAACCAATGGGTCTAACTTTAACATTTGTAAAGCCTCAAATTGGGAGTTCCTCAAGTTAGGGAGACTAAGAATTCTCCCAAAAGTGATCATATACAAGAAGTCATGGATAATATGGGTTACCCATATTATCCGACAGTTAACCCGTTTTTTATCCGTATTAAATATGGGTCGGGTCGGATAATTGATCCGTTTTTTCATTACCCGTTTTCGACCGAACCATATCCGACCCGACCCGCCCATTTGCCACTCTTACCTTATAGTTATTATTAACTAGAATCATACTTGCTGAATCTCGTCTAGAAAGAAGTTAGAATGCTCTGTCAATAACAAATAGCAGGAACACTCTGATAATCTAGATATAATTACTTAGAGACTTGCATCTGCTGGTAATTCGGTCCTCATTACGTGTGTTATGAGTCATTGACGATTTTACGATTTACTGTAACTAGGTTATTAATTAGTCAATTTCAAATATAGAATATTACCTATTGATAACTTGATGGGAAACAAAATTTACATAGTTAATGTATAAAATATAAGCTGATCGATCTATTAAACCCTTCCGATCCCTAGTTAAGAGCAAGAAAAACAGACAACTCACTGAACCAAATGCCAACTCTCATGGAGCAGTTTTGTCACGACCCGGAATTCCAACCTCGGAGTCGTGATGTCGCCTAACATCTACTTGCTAGGTAAGCCAACGTGAGATAGTTAATTAGGCAATTTTTCAACAGTTTAAGACAAAGTGATGATAAATAATGAGGGATAGGTACTCAAACTAATGCAACACCAGCATAAGTCATGTAACAACATCTACTCCTAAAGATCCAGAGTCACGAGTACACGAACTACTATAAGTTCTACAATAGAGTATGAAATAATTAATACAACCTTTTCGAATGAAATGAACAGTAAAAAAGGATAGAGAAAGGGGACTTCAAGGTCTGCGGACGTCAGCAGATCTACCTCAAGTCTCCGAATATGATAATCCGAGCTAGTGCACCTCACGTACAGCTGGGACCAGTACCAAAATCTACACAAGAAGTGCAGAGTGTAGTATGAGTACAACTGACCCAATATACTCTGTAAGTGTCGAGCCTAACCTCGACGAGGTAGTGACCAGGCTATGACAGGACATTCACGTAATTAAACTTGTACAAACATAGATATATGTACCAAATAGCAACAAAATAGAGATTTAATATGTACAGTTGGGAGGGGACATGCGAAAGGGGGAAAAGATACAATAACTACAACAGGAAAGACAACACAGATAGTCAAATAAATCATCAACCAAAATGGACAAATATCATACGATATGAAAATAGCACGGCATCACCCTTCGTGCTTTTCCTCTCATCCTTACCATGAAATGATGTCATAAGAGAAATGAAATGGCACGGCATCATTCTTCGTGCTTTTACTCGCATTCTCACCATGTAATAGTGAATAACTGATATAGATTAGCATGACATCACCCTTCGTGCTTTAATTCTCTTTCTTACCATGTATAATTAGTAAATAAGAAAATGAAATGGCATCACCCATCGTGCTTAACACTCTCCCTTACCATGTCGTAGTGAATACACAAATTCAGGGAAAAATAATGCAAGGGATATACTTTTGCGTGAATTATGATTCCAAGATACCAAACTTCAACTTCCAACTTGCTCAACCATTACTAGTTAATCCATAAATACAGAAAGAACGATCAAATGAGTAATAATCTAATCTAAGCATGGATGTCATAACTATAGAGGCAATAAATCACATGGAAACAAGTTCTACCCGCATGCTTTAACCTTAACAACAATGCATAAGTACTCGTCACCTCACATATACATTGTGCCCACACATTAAACACGTTGCAGATAGACAAACAAGTCCTAGTCCCCCAAGTCAAGGTTAACCACGACACTTACCTCGCTCCGTAACCAATTCAAAGTTCAACTACAGCCTTGCCTTCGAACAAGCCTCTGAACCAACCAAATATAGCAAATTATCAACCAAACGATTCACATAAGCCTTAGAAACTACCCACGAATGAAAGAGGTTCAATTTAGATTATTATTGAAAAAGTCAACAAAACTCAACCCCGGGCCCGCTTGGTCAAAATCCGAGGTTCGGACCAAAACCTGATCACCCATTCGGCCCCGACCCCGGATATGCAGTTCAATTCGAAATTCGACCTCAATTCAAGGTATAAATTCCAAATTTACAAAAATTATTAATTCTACTCAAATCCCTAATATCTATGATGTTTGGTGATAAATGATGAAAAGTGCATATTTTTTAATATATTTGCATATTAATTTTTGTGTGTGTTGCGGGAGATTACATGATTTTCGAAGTGAAATATACTCATTATGTGTTTCTTATGTGTAGGAACGAGTTTGGATGCTAAATGATCAAACGATGGCAATTCGACACAAAAAGAAGAAATTAAAGGAGTGGGAGCTCGTCTATTCTCGTGCGTGGCACGAAGTCGGACGCGAAAAAGGAGAAAAGTTAAGGCTTAAAACAACGAAGCGAAGCAAAGGCACGGAGCGCTTCGCGAAATGGAAGAATCTCAAAAGTTGGATCCGCGTCAAAGTCCGCGTCTAGACGCGAAGGCAGACGCGGATTCCAGCTCTCCCATCCGAAGTTGGATTGAAGAATTCCGCCCCTCATCAACCCTAGGTCATATAAATACATCCTAAAACACCACTTTGAAGGGGGGGACACACTTTTGACATAATTTAGAACTAAGGAGGCAGGGAGGACGTTTTTGAGAGGAAAACAAGCACAGAGCCGTCGTGGAGGCCGGCTTTCATCTTTTCTTCTACCAAACTTAGTAATATTTCTAGGGTTGTGGTTCTTTCATGACTGTTGTTATTCGGATATTGATTTTGATTTCTTAGTTTATCATATTGGTTTATTTACTCAATCTTGAACTAAATTATTTAATTTCTTGATCACCAATTGAATACTATCTACGAATCTTGAATTGAACTCGAAAGTGGGAATTCTAGATTGCATATAGGATTGAGTAGAGTAAGTTCTTGAACCTGGGCATCGGGGAACGGATTCGCAATTAGGATAGACATATACCTAATTGCCTTGCTTGGTTGAAATACAGGAATTATAAATGCGTTCTTGTTGATTCTAACTCCATAGACATATAGGCGTTAGGTTAGCTTGACTAGGCGAGTAAGAACTCGACAGATTCTTATGAGCAATATTAACCCTGTCAACCAATAAACTAGATAAATTAGTTAGTCAATTCAATTGAAGAATACAATAGGAATGTTAGATAGCCCATAACCCTAGATCGTTTTCATTACACTGATATCATAAAAATCTGCTCTTTCTCTGTTCAAAGTTCATTATTTATATTTCTTTATTTAATTAGTTTAGAACCAAATATTTTTAGGTTTAACTCTTGTTTAGATAATCAGGATAGTCTAATTTAGTTAATGGTTAATCACAAGTCCTCGTGGGATCGACATCCGAATTTTAGTCACTTTATTACTTGACGACCGCGTATAGTTGCGTGTGCGTTTGGGAGCAACAGTCTACCATGGAAATCTTAGATTTAAGGTTAATATCTTATGGAATATAATGGGTAATTGTAAGAAAGTAGATTAGAGTCACTTACCAATGAATTGAGGAAGAAAAGCTCTTGGAAAAATTGTCTCTAGGGTGTTTAGGGTTTAGAACTTGAGAGAATGAGCTGAAATCCCGGTTTTCTCAACTTTTGTCCAGGCGCAGATGTCGCAATTGCGACCTGGGGTTCGCAATTGTGAACCCCGCAAATGCGAGAATATCTTCGAAAATGCGTCGCAAATGCGAACTCTGGGACTCCGCAAATGCGACCTCTTGATCGCAACTGCGATCTTTTGCTGATCCAGCCCTCTTTGCAAATGCGAACCTGATAGGAATTTGATTGTTCAAAAATGCGAACACTGACTTTGCAATTGCGAGATTAGAGACTTGCACCAGAACTAAATGCACCAGCTATTTTCCTAAGTCCAAAACCACTCCCAAGCCTATCCGAAACTCACCCAAGCCCTCGGGGTTCAAAAACAAACATGCACACAAGGTCAAAAGCATTATACGAACTCGCTTGCGCTATCAAAATACTAAAATAACACCTAGAACCACGAATAGGACACCAAAACGAATGAAATTTTTAATGAAACTTAAAAACTTTTAATATTTAAACCGGACATCCGAATTACGTCAAATCAACTCCGTTTTGTACAAAATTTTGCAGACAAGTCATAAATACAGTAATGAACCTATACCAATAGTTCCGAAACAAAAATTCGGACTTAGTAGCAATAAAGTCAAATTTCGGTCAAACTTATTAATTCTTTAAACCTTTAAGCTTCTAGTTTTCAATAAATCGCGATAATTAGAGTTAGAGACTTCCGAATTTGATTACGGGCTTATGCCCAATCCCAAATCAGGATACGGACTCACCGGGACCGTCAGAATACTGATCCTGGTCCGTTTGCTCAAAACGTTAACCAAAGTCAACTCAAATGAGTTTTAAGGCACGATTTTGCATTTTTATCAATTTTTCACACAAAAACTTCCGAAAAAAGACTCGGACTACGCACGCAAATCGAAAAAGGCTAAACGGAGCTAATCGAGGTTTCGAAACAAGAAATTTAGGGTTAAAACTCTAAATGACCTATCAAAAGGGAATAAGAGATAAACAAACTTCTTTATTACGAATTTTCGATACAAACAAACTTATTCCTCAAACATAGTACATATATTGTCGTCGAATGTGACAGATATTTCAAAATACAATTATAGGACTGCAGACGTCTACACACTTAGTAGACAGATTTATTACAAAAGATCTTTATATTTCATGACAATCTTCTAAAATTACTCGACAGAAATAACAGGATCAAGTGTAATAGGAGCATGAACATTAGGCGATTCAACAATATTAATTAAATCATCAGCTTGACCTTCCAAATAAGCCTTGAGAAATGCCACAAAAAGCCCTCCAACAGTCCTTCTCATACTATCCTTTGATCCCTTTCCACTTTTCATCACCCAACGAATCAAAGCTGCCGTTCCATCATCCAACATATCAAGATGGCCATAATCCTTAGCCAGGAAATAATAACAAGGAGGCTTACTCTCGTTGAAAAACTCAGCATGATTTACCCCATTTGGTGCGCCAGGTGGACACACACCAAATGCTCGTTGGTTTGACAAGCCGCCACCAATTACAGCCACTGGAATTGATTGATCGAAACTGTAAGGAATAAATTGGAGAATATTGGGAGAGCATAAACAGGACGTAGAAGATCCTGCTACTGGATCGATTCCGAGGAGTGCTGAGATTTTGAGACGGGGTTCCAATTGGGTTGCGTTTGATGTGGAGCTGCCGCCGCCGTAGCCTAATGCTAGGGCGAATGCTGTTTTGCCACCTCTGCTGTGGCCGGAGACGGCGACTTTCTGGAGGTCCGGAAACACTTTCTCCGGCAGGACGGAGTCTAGGTTGTTAGTTGATAACCACTCTACTATTTTTCTTGCGTTTTTCACTTCCTGGCTTTGGCTTACCATAGGAGAAAACTGCAACAATATTTAAACAAATCGAAATAAATTAGCTAAGGGATTGGGACTTCAATCTCAAAGACCAGTGACAATTCTTAGATCATGATAACCCAAACGTTGGGACATAATGAAAATTTTGGTGTGTTTGGTATAACAAATATTTTTCAAGATGGAGTGATTTTATTTTGTGCCTCACACGATGAAAATAGTTGTGTGAGGCTTCTTTTTCGTCTCACAACTGTGTGGTGCCAGAATTTTGTGGACTCAGATATGTAAGATATGTATTCACAAATATATGAAATAAAAAGAGGCCTCTCACAACTACACTAGTTGTGTGAGACACAAAATAAAATAACGCACAAAATAAAATAACTCTTGAAGATGTGTTCCACATGAGAAAGTCATTTACTAGCTAGCTAGAAATAATGTTTTTCTCCTTCTCTCACTGATTCTTTTCAAATATTCTAACTTCATGTTGATTATTAAATTGGGTTAAGGAGTGGATGCAGTTTGATCTATGAACCAAAGTGAGATCAATCAGGTTTTATATATATATATATATATATATAGTGGCGTAAGCAGGATTTTTCATAAGCGGTGTCACTATTGTTAGCAATAGGCCTATAACGCTGTCACTATTTTTAACAATAGGCCTCTAATGGTGTCATTTTTAGCAATAGGCCTGAAACAGTGGCGTACGCAGGATTTTTCATAAGCGATGTCACTATTTTTAGTAATAGGCCTGTAACGGTGTCACTATTTTTAACAATAGGCCTGTAACAATGTCATTTTTAGCAATAGGCCTGTAATAGTGTCATTTTTAGCAATAGGCCTGTAACGGTCAAAAAACAATTTGTGGAGCCAAGAGAGTTCGAACCCAAAATCCTCTCACATCAAAATTTTAAGTTGTCAACCACTAGACTATTGAGTTGTTTTTTATGCAAGTGGTGTCACCTTTAATGATTTTATCATTGTATTTCTGTTTTAATTATTATTTTTATATACATATGTAGTAAAAAATTTCGACAAAGCGGTGTCCCGTGACACCGCTTGGGTCCATGTAAATCCGCCCCCGTATATATATGATCAATAGTGGCACAGTACTTAAGTGTAACGTAGTTTAATTACTTTTTGTTTGAAAAGCAAAAAAAGAAATTATGAAAAGTCCAATAGCTGACTCAATACCTGAGGAGCGACGATGATATATCGATGGGAAGAAATGTGTAGAAGGAGAGATTTATACCAGTTTGGCTGGAGCATGAAACCATGGAAAAAGAGTAAAACGGGATAGGATCCTTGAGTAGTGGGAGAAAATACTAACAATGGACATGGCAGAAGATCAGAGAAAGATGAGCGCTTAACGTTGATTATATCAACAGTCTCATCTCCTACTTCAAAATCTAATGCTATACCATCATCCCTTACCTTCTTTGCCATCTCTCTCTCTCCTTTTCTCTTTGTATACGTGCTTCTGTTGCATGTAGCAAAGCCTCTTGATTTATAGTGAATGCAATATATGAAACCTTAGCTTGGGCAGTTAATGAGCTTAAATGGGCAAACCTACCTCACTGGCCCCATCGTCGATTTTAGAGTCAATTTTCGAGATCTTTTTTTAAGGTAGTATGTAACCTTTTTTTTTATAGGAGTGACCTCGGGTTAGGGTAGAGTAGTTCCAAGTTAGGGTTTTGGTAGAATAACCTCTAAGCAACCTTAATAGACCCCTATAATTTCAAGAGTTCTGTACTGTTTTCAATTTAGGATTTAGCTTGATATGTAAAAGTTCTAATTATATCTCCAGTTTTGCATATTTTTAGCAGCAAATTAATTAAATCGCAAAAATTGAACTTTCTTCCTCGTTCGCTCGTTTTTTTAATCTTTTAAAAACAACACGTGCTTCTTTTGTCGATATTTGCCGTCGGTCGACTCCTTTTTCCAAATGGTTGGTCTGATCATTAAGTCCTTATATGGCTGGTCATTTGTCGTATTTTTTTTAGTTATCTTTTTTCTTTCATTTTCCCTAACCTGTATACTGATTTAAAATTTTCTAAATTTTTTTTTCTATAAAACCGGAAAAGGAAAAATAGAAAATCTTTTTAGAGTTAATTTGTAGTACCAAATACTTGATGCATGACATTTTGAGTAGTTAGTTTCTCAAACTTATCATTTTTGTAGTATTTGATACTCTCTCCCATTTTTCACGAATAATTGAACCAGCCAGCGTTGTTGGTATTATTTATAATGCAAAGTTAAAGATTTCTTTTTGAAAATCCATTTACAACCAATAGCCATGGGTCTTTTTATTTTACAAGTATCCTATCTATTTCCAAGCGGCTTCTTGCATGAAATCTTAAAGCCAAGTGTTGAATGGCTTTGACAAATGGCTATGCAAATCTATCATGTGTCTTCATGCATGGAAGACTAGGTACACTTGTTGAAGCCAAGTTGACTAATATATTTAGACAAGTGTTAAAAGACTCTCAACACTTGTCATACATGCAACCTCCCTAATTGCCTATAAATAGGATGATCATTAGCCATCATATTCGCTCAATTCTTAACCAATAATTCATCTTGCTAATCATTATTTTCTTCCTACAATATTTTAATTTCTGTAACAGCTACAGAAAATACCTTCATCTTCTCTTCTTTCCGGGCAACTGTTTTGTGCAAATTCTAAACTTCCAGCCACGAGTACACGTGTTTGGAGGTGCTGTGGAACCTTGGGGAGTGACCGGTCTTAACGATTTGCACCCAGTCGGGCCGAAATCGCTTTCAAGGTAGTGGCTTGCCACGCACAGTTTTTTTATAAATTGTTCTTTCCTTCTTGTTCTTAGTCAATATTATCTACTCATTTTTCTTACAATTTGAAAGCGATTTCGCATATAATATTGACTAACGGCCGCCACTAACAAAACACCTCCTGATCTATCAAAGCTTGAGCCTTTAGATGGAAACAATTATAAGCGTTGGTCCCATAAACTTTTAATTTTCTTTGAACAATTAGAAGTTGATTATATTTTGTTTAACGATCCTCCTGCTGATATTGTTGCTGATAATTCTAATTCTACCAATATTGTTGTTGCTGATGATGCTGCTAAGAAGAAATTTGAAAAGGATAATAAAACTGTGAGAGGGCATCTGCTTAATTATATGACTAACCCTCTCTTTGATTTGTTTATAAATTATAAATCTGCTAAAGTCATATGGGACAGTTTGGAGAAGAAATATGGTGCTGATGACGCGGGAAAAAAGAAGTATGTCGTTGGAAAGTGGATCAAGTTTCAGATGGTTGATGATAAGCCAGTCATGGAACAGGTTCACGAGTATGAGAGCTTGACTGTTGATGTTTTGAACGAGGGCATGGAGATGTGTGAGATTTTTCAGGCTAATGTTCTGCTTGAAAAGTTTCCACCTTCCCGGAGTGATTACAAGAATCAACTGAAGCATAAGAAGAAGAAACTAACTCTTCAAGAACTGATCAGTCACATGAGGACAGAGGAAACAAATCGTCTCAAAGATGAGGAGTCTGAACGGCTTAAGGATAGGATGAAATCTCTCTCTCTTAATTCTTCTAAAGCTAACCTTGTGGAATCTTCTAGTACTTTTGTGAAAGACAGGTTTAAAGGAAAACAGAAGAAAGGCCAGAATAAAGGACATGTGAAGAAGCAGAGTTACTTCAATAAGCCAGAGGGCCATACTCAAAAGTCGAAAGGACCTTGCTATGTCTGCGGAGAAATTGGTCAGTGCAACCAGAGACAAGGACAAAACTCAAAGAATGGAGGAAAAAATCAAGTCCAAGCTAACCTTACTGAGGGTGGTGACGTCATTGCTGCTGTGGTTGTTGAGGCGAACATGGTGGCTAACAAAACTGACTGGATACTGGACACAGACGCTTCAAGGCACATTTGCGCCAACAAGGAGCTGTTTCACGACTTTGAGGAATCTGCTGATGGCGAGTGTGTCTACATGGGTAACTCCACTACAGCTGAAGTTATGGGGAAAGGAAAAATTCTCATTAAATTAACTTCTGAAAAAACCTTAGCCTTGAACAATATTTTGTATGTACTCTCCCTTCGTAGAAACATAGTTTCTGGTGCGTTTCTCAACAAAGCAGGTCTTAAACTTATTTTTGAATCTGATAAAGTTGTTATTTCTCGTGGGGGAGACTTTGTTGTCAATGGTTACCTTAGTAGGGGTTTATTTGTACTGAACATCGCTCAAGAGATTACTAATAATGCTAGTACTTTCAATTCTGCTTATATTGTTGAGTCTATTGATTTGTGGCATGGTAGACTAGGACATGTTAATATTGCTTCTATTAAAAGACTTAGAAATATGGAATTAATTCCTGCAGTTAATGTTGATAATTTTTCTAAGTGTCCTGTTTGTGCAGAAGCAAAACATACCAAAAATCCTTTTAAGAATGTAACTAGTAGAAAAACAGAATTGCTTGAACTAGTACATTCAAACTTAGCAAATTTCAAGAACACTGTTAGTAAGGGTGGAAAGAAATACCACATCACCTTTGTAGACGATTTTTCTAGATACACTAAGGTATATCTTCTTAAGTCAAAAGATGAGGATGAAATCATATTTTTGAAATACAAGGCAGAAGTAGAGAATCAATTAGACAGAAAAATCAAGAGACTTAGGTCTGACAGGGGTGGTGAATATAGTACTAATACTCTAGAAGCCTTTTGTGAGAAAAATGGTATTATACATGAGGTTAGTGCTCCCTATACTTCCCAAAAAAATGGTGTAGCCTAACGAAAAAATAGAACCCTTAAAGAAATGATGAATTCTATGCTTTTGATTTCGGGTTTATCTGATAATATGTGGGGGGAAGCTGTTTTATCTGCATGCTATGTTCTTAATAAAGTCTCTCATAAGAAGTTAGATAAAACCCCGTATGAGTTATGGAAAGGGTTTGCCCCTAGCAAGCTAACAATTCTCTGTACTGGTGTCTCTCCCCCTCGACACCGTACTGCATTTCTGTAATAGTTTTCATTAATCGAATCAAGCTTTCTTTCATTCTGAATTCTCATTTCTGTTCTCTCAATTGCTCTTGACATTGGTTTTCTCATACGTCACTGACAATCTCCTCTAGCTTACGGAGGGGATCTCAGTTGGCGGATAGTAACTGCACTAACTTTAGTTTCTTAGCCTTACGTCGCCATTCCAAGGAATCTCAGGAAGGCACCACGTGAAAGTTGGTATCGGAGCCTAGGCTCGATATCGGACGAGGGAACACATTTCCATTACCACCATTTCTGACCATGGTGAATCATGGGGACCGCATTGCTACCCTTAAAGAGACGGTTGACATATTACGGCCCATCGTGGATACGATGCCTGAACTAAGAACTACCTAGTGCAAAGGTTGGACGACTTGGACCACAGAATGCTCCAGGCCGAAGTTGACATTGAAAATATCAGTCGCGACTCTGAGGGAGATCGACAAACGGCATCCACAAAGGCAGCCGAAATTTTTGGCTAATTCGAGGGCCTCCAACAGGAGAGTGCCGAGGATTTGGCCTAAAAGACAGAAGAGGCAGATAGGTTGACTGCCATGCAACAAATTATAGACAACTTGACAGGCCAGCTCAATGTTGTCAATGCTGCTTTACAAGGCCTGTTTCGAGGAGGCGAAAACCAAATCGGGGGTGCCGTGAACCTCTCCCCCCGGACACAAAAAATGAAAATTCCTAAGCCAAAGCCATACAGTGGAGCTCGAAATGCCAAAGAAGTGGAAAACTTGATCTTCGACATCGAACAGTACTTCGATGCCGTGGGGGGCTTAGAAGAAGCTAAGAAGGTAGCAACTGCTGCCATGTATCTTCAAGGTGATGCTAAACTCTAGTGGCGGGTGAAGTATGAAGTCATCAGGGCCGGTGAAGATGCTCCCGAGACATGGGCAGAACTGAAGGCAGCCATACGCCTACAATTCTTCCGCGAAAATGTTGAGTACAATGCAAGGAGAAAGCTACGAGAACTCTGCCAGACCAAACCAGTGCGGGATTACGTGCAGGAATTCTCCGTGCTCATACTGCACATACGTGACATGGGGGACAAAGACAAACTCTTCACCTTCCTGGAAGGATTGAAACCCTATACCCGTATAGAGATGCAAAGACAAAGGATAGATATCCTACCCAAGGCGATCCAATCAGTTGAATGCCTTTGGGACTATCAAGGGGAAGCTCGGAAGGATAGGCCTCAACCGACTGCTCGAGCGGGATACAAATGGGCCCATCCTAGCAATGGTGGCCCTAGTAGAAGTTGAGGAGATCGGAGTGCAACCGAATCTAAGGCTCCCTCCTCAGGCAGCAATAGTGCCGCGTCAAACAACAATGATTAGGGGAGAAAGCCCCCTTCAGGATGCCATCATTGCGATAGACCACATTGGAATAATGATTCCCATATTCACAGATAAACGCGCATCAAACTTTTGATGATGGGACCGGTGACGACACAGATGATGCGGACCAGACCGAACTAGTAGGTGCTTTCAATGCAATTGTTGGCTCTATTTCTGAGGCCTTAGTGGGAACTAGTGCTGGTATCCGTAGGAAGAAAGACCTCGGTCCAATCACCAAGATAGGGAAAAAGAAGGCGGAGGAGAGGACTCCTCTTAAACAAGAGACGACCTTAATGTTCGTCGAGATAAAGGTAAATGGCAAGCCCATTCGGGCGATGATAGACACGGGTGCTACCCACAACTACTTATCCTCGACTCAGGTGGAGCGCCTTGGTCTAGTTGTAGGAAAGGCAGAGGTCGTGTCAAGGCTATCAACTCACCTCCTCAGCCAGTGGGTGGAATAGCCAAAGAGGTACCAGTGAACCTTGGCCCTTACGAAGGAAAATTCAACCTGCGCGTGGTAATCATAGATGACTTCCAGTTGATAGTTGGATTGGAATTCCTGAGGAAAAACAACACCATGCCCGTACCATATGCGGACATGCTACTGATGATGGGAACAAACGGGGCCAAGCCCTGCATTATCCCATGCATGCCCATGAAGATGGCCGCTGAGAACATCTCGGCCTTGCAGTTGAAGAAGGGGGTCAAAAGACATGAACCTACATTCCTGGCCACCCTTTGCATTGAAATATAGAACGCTCCTCGGGTCCTATTCCTACACCTGTGAAGGAGCTGCCACTAGAGTTTGAAGACGTCATGCCACATGACATGCCAAAGCGACTCCCGCCTAGGCGCACTGTGGACCATGATATTGAGTTGGTGCCGGGTGCGAAGCCACCGCCCGGGCGCCTTATAGAATGTCACAACCCGAACTCACCGAGCTTCGGAGACAGTTGACGGAAATGCTAGACACAAGGATCATCATGCCCTCCGAATCCCCATACAAGTCCTCTATGCTATTCCAAAAGAAGCATGATGGCAGCCTACGACTCTGTATGGATTATCGGGCTCTAAACAAAATCATCGTGAAGAACAATTATCCTATTCCGCTAATGGCAAATTTGTTCGACAAACTAGGTGGTGCGACAGTGTTCACCAAGATAGACCTAAAGACAGGTTATTGGCGAGTTCGGATTGCATAGGGTGATGAACACAAAACGACCTGTGTGGCAAGATATGGGTCGTACAACTTCCTGGTTATGCCGTTCGACTTAACTAATGCTCCAACCACATTTTGCACCCTAATGAACCAAGTCATCCAAGAGTACATTGACGAATTCGTTGTGGTCTACTTGGATGACATTGTGGTATATAGCCAAACACTGGAGGAACATCTAGAGCACTTGCGAAAGGTCCTAGCCCGATTGCGGGATCACGAACTATATGCGAAGCTATCAAAATGCTCCTTTGTGCAAAAACAGATTGACTTCCTCAGACATGTCATCGAGGAAGGGCGGATCAAGATGGACCAACAAAAGATTCAAGCTATCACAGATTGGCCGCCTAAGGATATCCACGCCTTGAGAGCGTTCCTTGGCCTAAGCAACTTCTATCGGCGATTTGTGAAAAATTACTCCCTCATCGCAGTTCCATTGACAGAACTCCTCAAGAAGGTCACACCTTGGGATTGGGGACCCATGCGAGCGGAGGCCTTCAACGCATTGAAAACGGCTATGTCTAGTAGCCCCGTCTTGGCCCTCCCTGATTTGGCCAAGCTATTCTAGGTACAAACGGATGCCTCCGACTATGCCGTTGGCGGAGTCTTGCTACAAGAAGGGCATCCTGTAGTGTACGAGAGCCGGAAGCTGAAGGATACAGAGCGGCGCTATGCCGCCCACGAGAAAGAATTACATGCTGTCTTCCAATGCCTACGCCTTTGGAGGTACCATCTACTGGGAACCCCATTCGTGGTCAAGATAGACAACACAACTGTTAGCTATTTCATGACCCAGCTGAAGGTCAATGGTCGATAGGCCAGGTGGCAGGAACTCCTAGCTGAATTCCACTTCAACATGGAGTACTGAAGTGGGAAGACCAATCATGTTGCCGATGCGTTCAGTCGAAGAGCTGATCTAGAATCGGTGTGCCTACTCGCCACCCTAAGGGGAAGCGAAGTAGCCACCACCATTAAAGACCAGATACAGGATCTACTCATCAAGTACCTTGCAGCACAATATTTGGTTGATTTGGTAAGACAGGGCAGGACTCGCCAGTTCTACATGGAAGATGGTTTCCTAAAAGTGAAAGGGAACCGACTTTATGTTCCTAAAGGAGGAGATTTGCGAAGGACTCTTCTGGCGGAATGTCACGATACTCTGTGGGTCGGCTATCCAGGTGAAGAACGCACCATGGAATTACTTTGCCGTGCATATTATTGGCCTCAAATGGCCAATGATTTCGCTCAGTATGTGAAGACTTGCCTAGTATTCCAGAAGAACAAGTCAGACCGCTTGACACAAGCGGGACTCTTGGAACCACTAGCTGTCCCAAAGAGACCTTGGGAAAGTGTTTCCCTGGATTTCATCATCGGATTGTCCAAGGTCGGAGATCTCACAACTATCTTGGTTGTGGTGGATTGGTTTTCCAAGTATGCTACCTTTATAGCAGCCCCATAATACATCTCAGCAGAGGATACAACTCGACTCTTCTTCTCTCATGCCGTCAAATATTGGGGCCTGCCCTAAAGACATCGTTAGTGATCCCGACTCACGCTTAACTAACAACTTTTGGACCCAACTCTTTAAGTGCCTCGGGTCAAAATTGAGTCACAGCTGAAGTTTTCATCCGCAATCTGATGGCCAGACGGAGTGGTTCAATGGCATGCTGGAGGAATATCTCCGCCACTTTGTAACCGGATCATAGAAGAACTGGGTGAAGCTTCTGGATGCTGCTCAACTGTGTTTCAATTCACAAAAGAGCTCTAGTACAAACAAAAACGCTTAAGAAATTGTTACCGAACAACAACCGCTACTCCCACACACTATGAATGCACAAACATGTCAAAATCTCCTCGAGTTGCTAGCTTCTCAAAAGAATGGAAGAGAAATTTGGAGATAGGGTGGAGCTATCTTGTCAAAGCCCAAAAGCGGATGAAGAGGCATGCTGATGAAAATCGTCGCTTTGTTTAATACGAAGTAGGAGACAAAGTGATGGTCAAAATTCCAAAGCGATACTTGTTTGCAGTGTTCCATGACCCTCGCCTATTACAAAAGTACATTGGACCCTTATCTATTAAAAGGCGCATTAGGAAAGCTGCATACCGGGTGGATGCCCAGCTTGGTGGAAAATCCATCCCGTCTTCCATGTCAGTCCTCGAAAATCTTTTCGGGAAGACATGGAGGATCCTTCACGGAGCCGACTCACAATACCAAGTATTAGAGGCCCCAATTCAACCGGGAAAAGGCATGCGGAAGCTATTCTTGATGATCGAGTGATTCACGCCTCAACAAAAGATCACCAAGGGTTCTTGGTAAAATGGCAGGGCTATGATGCAGAGGAGAATACTTGGGAGAGGGGAACAAACCTCAAAGCCTACAAGAGCCTAATTGAAGATTATTTTACAAGTAACGCGCCGAGGACGTAGTCAACTCAGGTGAGGGAGAATGTTATGGGCGACTTTCCCGCCATGCCCTATGACCCCTTGGACGCGCCCCGTGGCGTCCTAGCAAGCCTCCTAACGCCTAGCGCCATGGACAATCCCGTGGTCTTGGCTGCGCTAAGTGAAAAGCACGCATGTGCCTCTGTCGCCCTACCGATATCCCTCGCCAGCTCCTAGCTGCAAGCAGATGCCAATAGCACCGCGCGTGTAGACCGTGATGCCAAAGACAAGGTTACTGACAACGGACCCGTTTCTACCTTGTAGAAAACTAAGTCCTTTTCATTGTAAATATAGAGTAGTTTTATTTCATGTAATTCCATTATGTTTATCTAGCTTAGTTAGGTCTAGTCTTGTAACTTTGGTTTATTTTTTTAAGCACTATTAGAGGGGGGGGGGG
>NW_017672793.1:102713-112424 GCF_001879085.1 Nicotiana attenuata | reverse complement strand
GTCTGTACTTGGTTTAGTTTTTAGCTACTATAGAGGGGGGGGGGGTTCAAGCAATCAAACTTTCTAGCAAGCAAACAATTCTCTGTACTGGTGTCTCTCCCCCTCGACACCGTGTTGCTTTTCTGTAATAGCTTTCATTAATGCAATCAAGCTTTCTTTCATTCTCAATTCTCATTTCTGTTCTCTCAATTGCTCTTAACATTGGTTTTCCTATACGGCACTAACAATCTCGTCTAGCGTACGGAGGGGACCTCAGTTGGCGGATAGTAACTGCACTGACACCAGTTGCTTTTCTCGTACGTTTTGGTGGTGTTCTTTCTGGAGGTCAGTTCTACCACGGCAGGGGTCGTCCCTATAGACATGCTCAGACGGATCACCCAGTTCACCGTGGTGCATCATCGGGCCATGGTTCTCACAGTTCTCAGTACGGTCACTCATCTCTCACCCCTCCAGCTCAAAGTTCGTCTCATGCACCATCATCTTAGGGTTCATATATGTCGGGTCCTTCTAGCAGTTATCCTAGTGCTTGGGGCTCTCTTCAGTCCCCACCGCCATTTGCAGGGAGTGGTTTCTTTGAGTATGGAGATTTGGTTCATATCAAGAGTCATTGTCCCCGCCTTTCGGGAGGTTCATCTCAGCAGAGGAGTCAACCTTCGACTTCAACACTAGTTACTTCACCACCCACCCAGCCAGCTCGGGGTGGAGCTCAGTCAGCTAGGGGTCGCCCTAGAGGGGGTGGCCGATCACGTGGTGGTCAGGCCCGTTTCTATTCACTCCCTGCCAGACCAGATGCTATTGCTATCAGACACAGTGATCACAGGTATTGTCTCAGTATGTCACCGAGATGCTTCTATATTATTTGACCTTGGTTTCACCTATTCATATGTATCATTGTATTTTGCTCATTATGGTTGATTTTGACGTGATATTGGGTATAGATTGGTTGTCTCCATGCCATACTATTTTGGACTGTCACGCTAACACTGGTGACGTTGGCGATGCTGGGGTTGCCACGGATCGAGTGGCGATGTTCTTTAGACTATATTCCCAGTTGAGTGATTTCATACTTGAAGGCCCAGCGGATGGTTGGGAAGGGTTGTTTATCTTATTTGGCCTTTGTGAGGGATGTTAGTGCTGAGACCCCTACTATTGATTCTGTTCCGGTGGTGCGAGATTTTCCGGATGTGTTTCCTGCAAGCCTGTCGGGCATGCAGCCCGACAGAGATATTGAATTTGGTATTGACTTGGTACCAGACACTCAGCCAATTTCTATTCCTCCGTACCCGTGTGGCACTGGCTGAGTTGAAGGAGCAGCTTCAGGAACTCCCTGTGAAGGGGTTTATTAGGCCTAGAGTGTCACCTTGGGGTGCACCGGTTCTGTTAATGAAGAAGAACGATGGCTCTATGAGAATGTGCATTGATTATAGGCAGTTGAACGAAGTCATAATCAAGAACAAGTATCCCTTGCCACATATTGATAATCTATTTAAAAAGCTTCAGGGAGCGAGGGTGTTCTCCAAGATTGATTTGAGGTCAGGGTATCACCAGTTGAAGATTCGGGACTCGGACATTCTTAAGACAGCTTTCAGGACCCGTTATGGTCATTATAAGTTCCTTGTGATGTCTTTTGGGCTGACCAACGCCCCAGCAGCTTTCATGCATTTGATGAACAGTGTATTTCAGCCTTATCTCGGCTCATTTGTTATTGTATTCATTGATGATATCCTAGTGTACTCTCGCAGCCAAGAAGAGCATGCCTAGCATTTGCGAATTGTGTTGCAGCGGTTGAGGGAGGAGAAGCTTTGTGCCAAGTTCTCCAAGTGTGAGTTTTGGCTCAGTTCAGTGGCGTTCTTGGGGCATGTGGTTTCCAGTTAGGGTATCCAGGTAGATCCGAAGAAGATATAGGCGGTTCAGAGTTGGCCCAGACCATCCTCAACTATAGAGATTCAGAGCTTTCTTGGTTTGGCTGGTTTTTACCGTCGTTTCATGCAGGTTTTCTTGTCTATTTCATTGCCCTTGACCAAATTGACCCAAAAGGGTGCTCCTTTCAGGTGGTTAGATGAGTGTGAGGAGAGCTTTTAGAAGCTCAAGACTGCCTTGACCACAGCTCCAGTTCTAGTTTTACTATCAGCTTCTGGTTCTTATACAATATATTGTAATGGTTCTCGA
The DNA here is from genome assembly GCF_001879085.1 of Nicotiana attenuata. Taxonomy (NCBI): domain Eukaryota; kingdom Viridiplantae; phylum Streptophyta; class Magnoliopsida; order Solanales; family Solanaceae; genus Nicotiana; species Nicotiana attenuata. Next base: position 110,255 of record NW_017672793.1, on the reverse strand, counting down.
ATTTGTATTGGGTGTGTTTTGATGTAGGAGAGTAGAGTGATTTCTTATGCTTTGCGCCAATTGAAGCCCCGTGAGAAGAACTACCATGTTCATGATTTGGAGTTGGCTGCCATTATTCATGCGTTGAAGATATGGAGGCACTATCTCTATGGTGTGTCTTGTGAGGTATTTACTGGTCACCGTAGCCTCCATCACTTGTTCAAATGGAAGGATCTCAATTTGAGCCAGCGGAGATCGTTGGAGCTGCTAAAGGACTATGATATCACTATTCTGTATCATCCAAGAAAGGCCAATGTGGTGGCCGATGCCTTGAGTAGGAAGGCAGTGAATATGGGTAATCTTGCATTCATTCTTGTTGGGGAGAGACCTTTGTAGTTGATGTTCAGGCCTTGGCCAACCAGTTCGTGAGATTAGATGTTTCGGAACCCAGTCGAGTTCTAGCCTGTGTGGTATCTCGGTCTTCCTTATTTGATCGCATCAGAGAGCGCCAGTATGATGATCCTCATTTGCTTGTCCTCAAGGACAAGGTTCAGCACGATGATGCTAGAGATGTGACTATTGGAGATGATGGGGTGTTGAGGATGTAGGGCCGGATATGTGTGCCCAATGTAGATGGGCTACGAGAGTTGATTCTTGAGGAGGCCCACATCTTGCGGTATTCCATCCATCCGGGTGCGCGAAGATGTACCAGGACTGAGTCAACACTATTGGTAGAGAAGAATGAAGAAGGATATAGTTGGGTTTGTAGCCCGGTGTCTTAATTACCAGCAGGTAAAATATGAGCATTAAAGGCTGGGTGGATTGCTTCAGAGGATAGAGATTCTGGAGTGGAAGTTGGAGCGGATCATCATGGATTTCATAGTTGGGCTCCCACGGACTTCGAGGAAGTTCGATGCTATTTGGGTGATTGTGGATCGGCTGACCAAGTCCTCTTACTTCATTCCAATGAGTACTACTTATTCTTCAGATCGGTTGGTTGAGATTTACATCGGGGAGATTGTTCGCCTTCACGGTGTGCCAGTTTCCATCATTTCGGATAGTGGCACGCATTTTACATAGCAGTTTTGGAGAGCCGTGCAACGAGAGTTGGGCACTCAGGTTGAGTTGAGCACAGCATTTCACCCTCAAACAGACGGACAGTTCGAGCAAACTATTTAGATATTGGAGGACATGCTACGCGCTTGTGTCTTTGATCTTGGGGATTCATGGGACCAGTTTCTGCCGCTCCCGGAGTTTGCTTACAACAAGAGTTATCAGTCGAGCATTCAGATGGCTCCGTATGAGGCTTTATATGGGTGGCTGCTTAGATCTCCGGTGGGTTGGTTTTAGACAGGCGAGGCTAGGCTATTGTGTACTGACTTGGATCAGGTTGCTTTGGACAAGGTTAAATTGATGCAGGAGCAACTTCACACGGCGCAGTCGAAACAGAAGAGTTATGCGACAGGAAGGTTCGTGATGTGTCTTACATGGTTGGGGAGAAGGTTCTGATGAAGGTTTCACCCATGAAGGGTGTTATGAGGTTAGGGAAGAAGGGCAAGTTGAGCCCTCAGTTCATTAGGACTTTTGAGGTACTTCAGAGGATTGGGGAGGTGGCTTACAAGCTTGCCTTGCCACCTAGCTTGTCGAGTGTGCATCTAGTATTTCATATTTCTATGCTCCGGAAGTATATCGACGATCCGTCTCATGTTTTGGATTTTAGCACGGTTCAGTTGGATGGTGATTTGACATATGTTGTTGAGCCGGTGGCCATTTTGGAGCGGCAGGTTCGAATGTTGAGGTCAAAGGATATAGCTTCAGTGAAAATGCAATGGAGAGGTCATCCCGTGGAGGAGGCTACTTGGGAGCCCGAGCGGGAGATGCGGAGCAGATATCCACACCTATTTGAGACTCCAGGTATGTTTCTAGACATGTTCGAGGATGAACGTTTGTTTAAGAGGGGGAGGATGTAACAACCTGGCCGGTCGTTTTGAGAGTTGTAGCCTTGTTCCCCCATTTTCTACTTCTTTTGTATTCTACAACTTTTATATGACTTACCGGGTTAGTGGGTTTGGCTCCGGAGTGATTTCAGAATGAATTGAGACACTTAGTCTCTTAATTGAAAGCTTAAGTTGGAAAAGTTGACCGGATGTTGACTTATGTATAAATGACCTCGGATTTGAATTCTGATGGTTTTGTTAGCTCCGTTAGGTGATTTTGGACTTAGGAGCACGTCCAGATTGTAATTTGGAGGTCAATAGTAGAATTAGGCTTGAAATGTCGAAAGTTGGAAATCTGGAAAGTTTGACCGGGAGTGGACTTTTTGATATCCGGGTCGGATTAGATTTCTGGAAGTTGGAGTAGGTTCGTGGTGTCATTTATGACTTGTGTGAAAAGTTTGAGGTCAATCGGACGTGATTTGATAGGTTTTGACGTCGTATGTAGAATTGGGAAATTTCAAAGTTCATTAGGCTTGAATCCATGTGTAATTCGTGATTTTGATGTTTTCTGAGGTGGTTTGGTTTGACTACGTTTGTATGATGTTTTAGGACTTGATTGTATGTTTGGTTGAGGTCCTGGGGGCCTCGGGTGAGTTTCGGGTGGTTAACATATCATTTTTGGACTTAGGTTGTTGGCTGATATCTATTGGTGTGTTCTTCTGGTGTCCTTTTACGCGTTCGCGAGAGGAGCCTCGCGTTCGCGTAGGGTGTTTGTGAGCTGTGAAAATTTTGTTCTTCGCGTTCGCGAAGAAGAGGACATGAACGCGAAGGTATGGTCTGTGTGTGCATCGCGAACGCGGGAGAGGTGTCGCGTTCGCGAAGAGATGATGAGGCAGCTGGGGATCTCAGGTCCTTGGTCTATGCGTTCGCGGGGCATAGGTCGAGTTCGTGATGAGTAGAATTGGTAAAGCTTTGCGTTCACGAAGTGTTGGTCGCGTTCGCGAAGAGTTATAGTGAGAGGTAGTCAGATTGGTCTACGCAAACGCGAGAGAATGGTTGCGTTCGCGAAGAAGGAATAACTTGGCAGCAGTGTTAAATTTCAAAAACGAGGGTTTGAACCCATTTTTCATATTTTGAGCTAGAGACCACGTATTTGGGCGATTCTTGAAGGGATTTTTGAGGAGTTGATTGGGGTAAATGATTCTTACTTGGTTTCAGCTAAATTCCATGATTATGTAACGACCCAGCCAGTGGTTTTGAGAGATAGATCCCTGATCCCCTATTAACTGCTTTCCCCGTATCTATTTCTGCTATTGTGACTTGCCGGGAGGTCCATTTTGGTTTTTGGAAGTGTTTGGGACACTTAGTCCCTAAAACAAAGTCTTAAGACTTAGAATTTGAACCGAAGTCAGAACTGTGTGAAGACGATTCCGAAATGGGGTTTCTTCGATTTCGTTAGCTCCATTGGGTGATTTTGGGCTTAGGAGCGCGTCCGGATTTTGTTTTGGAGGTCTGTAGCTCATTTTGGCTTGAAATGGCGAAAGTCGAACTTTTGGAGTTTTGGGCCGGTAGTGGAACTTTTGATATCGGGGTCCGAATCCGATTTCAGAAGTTGGAGTAGGTCCGTAATGTGAATTATGACTTGTGTGCAAAATTTGGGGTCAATCGGATGTGGTTTGGTTGCTTTCGGCGTCGGATGTCGAATTTTGAAGTTTCAAGTTCATTAAGTTTGGATTGGAGGGTGATTTGTATTTTTTGTGTTGTGTGCTATGATTTGAGGGATCGATTAAGTTCGTATGATGTTTCAGTATTGGTTGGTATGTTTGGTTGAGGTCCCGGGGGACTCGGGTGAGTTTCGGGTGCTTAACGGATTGGTTTGAGACTTAGGAAAAAGGCTGAAACTGCTGTATCTGGTGTAATCGCACCTGCACACTTGGGCCGCAGGTGCGGAGCCGCAGAAGTGGAGATGGGCCTTGTCGAGCTGGGTCCGGAGGTGCAGTGAGGGGTTTGCAGAAGCGGTTGGGGACCGCAGGAGCGGGCTCGTAAGTGCGGCCCAATGCTCGCAGATGCGGTCCCAGCCCACTTAAGTTGATTTCGCACCTGCGATGGTTTTTCCGCAGGTGCGGGGCCGCAGATGCGTGTGAGTGACCACAAGTGTGGCTTAACAAGCAGAAAAGGGGCCAGCTCGAGGGTTTGTTTCATTTTCACCATTTTTGGACTTGGGAGCTCGGGATTTGGTGGTTTCTTGAGGGATTTTCAAAGAATGCTTTGGGGTAACAATTCCTAACTCGGTTTTGGCTATATTTATCAATCTATTGTTGTTTTCTTCATTTAATCAATGATTTTGAGTGAGAAAGTTGGGAAAATGGGGGAAGTCCCCCAATCGAATTTCTAAGTTTTGAGTGGGATTTTGTCATCGGATTTGGATAGTTTTGGTACGAGTAAACTTGTGAGTGAATGGGTGTTCACAATTTGTGACTTTTACCTAATTTCAAGACGTGGGCCCGGGAAGTCTTTTTTGGGCATTTTTATATTTTCTTGCCTTAGCTTTGATTTCATTAGCTAGATTAGTTGCTTGTAGCTATGTTTACGTTATGCAATTTATTTGGCTCGATTTGGGCCATCCGGAGCCGAATATTCGTGGAAAGAGCATTGTTTCGGATTGATTGAGCCTGGTTCGAGGTAAGTGGCTTGCCTAACCTTGTATGGGGGAACCTCCCTTAGGATTTGGTACTGTTTGATATATGAGCTCCGTGTACGTGAGGTGACGAGTGCGTACACGAGCTATTTGTTGAAAAACTCTATTTTCATTAAGCAAAATATCTGTTTTCCTTTAAATGAGCTACCCTAGCATATGTAATTACCTGTTTAGTTTAGAGAAAGCATGCTTAGGTGCCTTAACTGCCTTAACTTCCTTATCGACCTATCTGAACTCTGTGCAGCATGTCTTAGTGAATTTCATGTTCTTTCTTGAATCGGAATTAGTCTAACTTGTGGTTTCTTGCCGTATTCGTTATTTCTGTTGGTTGAGCTGCATATTTACTTTGTGACTACGGAACGGTATTTAAGGAGATCCCCCTATACTGCATATTTACTTTGGGACTACGGGACGGTATTCGGGGAGATCCTCCAGCACTGCATTTTTACTTTGGGACTACGGAACGGTATTCCGGTTGATCCCCCTTGTACATTTATGTATGTGACTACGGGATGGTATCCTGGGAGATCCCCTGTTGCTAATACTGTGTTCTGAGTTGTTGGCTTTCATTGAATTCTATTCCTGTTAGATTTTTGTATTTATTTTATTGTAATATGTCTTTCTGTCTTATTTCATTACATTTACACCAGTAGGGCCCTGACCTGATCTCATCACTACTCGAACGAGGTTAGGCTTGGCACTTACTGGGTACTGTTTGGTGTACTCAGGCCCTTCCCTGCACATGTTTTTTGTGTGTAGATCCAGGTACTGCACATCAGTAGCATTACCAGTGAGACGAGATGACTGTAGAGACTTCAAGGTATATCTGCCGCATCCGCAGACCTCGGAGTCGCTATCTACTCTTCCTCATATTAAACACTTCTTATACTTTCTTCTTTGTTAGATTCTAGAGTTTAGAAGCACTGTTTTCTTTCTGTAGCTTGTGACATATGGCATTCCGGGTTTTGGGAGAGTTTAAGTACTTTTTGATAGTGATTATTGTAAATGCCGAGCGACATCTCATTTCCTTGTTGAAATTACCTGTTAGTTGATAGCTTTTATGTATTTCGTTCCTTTTTCTGCAAATGTTAGGCTTACCTAGTCATAGAGACTAGGTGCAGTAACGACGGTTCACGGAGGGAGAATTCGGGTCGTGACAAGTTGTTATCAGAGCTCTAGGTTCATAGGAATCATGAGTCACAAGCCGGTTTATTAGAGTCTCGCGGATCGGTACGAAGACGTCTGTACTTATCTTTGGTAGGCTATGGAACTGTTAGGAAAATTCCACTTTATTTGATTTCTTGTCGTGCGGGATTATTGACTTAGAAATTCTAAACTTCTATCTTCTATTCCCTCAAAGATGGTGAGGACACGTGCTACCGGAGATGACCAGGCACCCACGCCCCCTGCTAGAGCCGCCAGAGGCCGGCACCGGGGTAGAGGCCGAAGACGTACACGTGGTGTATCCCAAGCACCCACGCGAGTTGCTGCAGAGGAGCCACTAGTAGCTCCAGTCGGAGCATAGGCACCTGATACGCCTACTACTACTACTCCAGCTCTTCAGGAGACCCTTGCCCAGTTCATGAACATGTACAACACTCTAGCTTAGGCAGGGTTGATTTCCCTTGCTGCAGCCACATCTCAGGCCGGGGAAGGAGCACAGACTCCCGCCGCTCTCACCTGTCACGACCCAAACCGAAGGGACGCGACGGGCACCCGGTGCCTTACTCAACCGAGTACCAACATAACATATCTTTCTTATCATACTATCATGGATAAATGAGCTAGAAAACCCTTTATGAGATAACAAGAATAAAACATAAGGGAATACTTAACGTATGATGACCCAGCATGATATACAAACTTATACATGTGACATACGGGCCTATAAGGCCGACATGACCATTTGTAAACTCAAAACATAGGCCGACAAGGCCATACAAGTATCCATACACCTGACATCTGTCTACAAGCCTCTAAGAGTACATAAAATCATAAAGGTCGGGACAGGGCCCCGTCATACCAATCAATACATATCCAAAGCATACTGACCAAATAGGCAACTCCGGAGCAAGTGGAGTACACCAACACCTTCACTGAGCTGATAGCCTATTAGGAGGAATGTCAACCTGTCTATCAGGACCTGCGGGCATGAAACGCAGCGTCCCCAGGCAAAAGGGACGTCAGTACGAATAAAGTACCGAGTATGTAAGGCAGGAAAGCATAAATAAGAACAATAATGTAAAGAGAGATAGAGGAGATACAACCTGTAACATCTGAGTGCCTCTGGGGGCTACTGACATGAAATGCATAATACATATATATACATAAACTTTTAAAAACATACGCCTCTGTGGGCATCATCATCATCATATCATACCCGGCCTCAAAGAGGACTCGGTAAAAACGTACCCGGCCACGTGGAGCTCGGTAAACCCAACTGATCAGTGGTTGCACAATAGGTGCCATACCCGGCCGACTATAGCGCGGCTCGGTAGAGTAAAGTAGATACGTATATAATGTTGGAAAAAAAAAAATCTCAACTTAGAGATTGGAGCCCTAATGTTGGCAAAAAAGGCGACTAGGAAATGGTGGCCCTATGTCTAAAAATATCAACTTAGGGATTGGAGCTCTAATGTTGGCAAAAAAGGCGACTAGGAAATGGAGGCCCTATGTCTGAAAATCTCAACTCAGGTATTGGAGCCCTAATGGGTGCAAAAATGGCGACTAGGAAGTGGAGGTCCTATGTCTAAAAATCTCAACTTACAGATTGGAGCCCAAATGTTGGCAAAAAAGGCAACTAGGGAATGGAGGCCCTATGTCTAAAATCTCAACTTAGGGATTGGAGCCCTAAGTAGTTGGCAAAAAGGCGAACGTAGTGGAAGTGGAGGCCCTATAGCCTAAAAATCTAACTAGGTTGGAAGTCCG